>NC_091441.1:106994630-107187590 GCF_964237555.1 Oryctolagus cuniculus
GTCCCGGTTGGGGTGCCGGATTCTTTCCCCGTTGCTCCTCTTCCAGCTCAACTCTCTGCTGTGGTGTGGGAAGGCAGTGGAGGATGGCCCAAGTGTCTCAGCCCTGCACCCACATGGGAGACCAGGAGGAAGCACCTGACTCCTGGCTTCGGATCAGCGCAGCACACCAGCTGTAGTGCCATTTGGGAGGTGAACCAACAGAAGGAAGACCTTTCTCTCTGTCTTTCTCTCTCTTTCTCTCTAACTCCGCCTGTCAAAAAAAAAAAAGCAATTTATAGATTCAATGCGATACCAATCAAAATACCAAAGACATTCTTCTCAGATCTGGAAAGTATTATGCTGAAATTCATATGGAAGCACAGGAGACCTCGAATAGCTAAACCAGTCTTGGATCTATTTTGTCAGATATTAAGATGGCTACACCAGCTTTTTGGTTTTTGTTTGTTTGTTTGTTTGTTTGTTTTTTGTTTCTGTTAGCATGGAATATCTTTTTCCATCCTTTCACTTTCGGTCTGTGTGTATCTTGTTGGTGAGATTTGTTTCTTACAGGCAGCAAATAGATGAGTTTTATTTTTATTCCACTCATCCAGTCTGTGTCTTTTAACTGAAGATTTGAGGTCATTTACATTCAAGGTGACTATTCATAATATTTATTTTTCCATAAATATTCCTATTTTTTACTTTGTATTTCCTTTGTGCTTCTGCTAGGAGATTTCCTTCCATTACCTTTTTTGGTAATGATGACCATGTTTCTGTGTTTCTGTGTGCAGCACATTCTTAAGCACCTTCTGCAGGACTAGATGGGTGGTGACAAATTCTTTCAATTTCTGTTTGTCATGGAATGTCTTTATTTCACCTTCATTCATAAGTAAGAGTTTTGCAGGGTATAGTATTCTGGGTTGACAGTTATTTTCTCTTAAGTCTTGAAATATATATCACCATTCTCTCCTAGCCTGTAGGGTTTCTGACGAGAAGTCTGCTGTGAGTCTAATTGCAGATCCTCTGAAAATAATCTGGCCTTTCTCTTGTGTACATTATAGAATCTTTCCTTTGTGTTTTACTATGGAGAGTTTGATTATAATGTGTCATGGTGAAGCTCTTTTCTGGTCATGCCTATTAGGAGTTCTATGTGCTCACTGTACTTGATTGTCCCTTTTATGTTCCAAATTAGGGAAATTTTCTGTTATTATTTCACTAAAAGGGCCTGCTAATCCTTTCTCTCTTTCCATGCCTCCAGGAACTCCTAGAACCCATATGGTAAGTAGTTTGATAGTATCCTGTAGATTACCAACACTGTTTTTAGTTTTCTAATTTCCTCTTGTGTTTCCTGTGCTTTGTCTTCTAAGTCATATATTCTTTCTTCTGCTTCACTGATTCTGTTACTAAGTCTTTATACTGCCTTTTTATTTGTTCTATTGGATTCTTCATTTCTAAGATCTCATTTTGATTTCTCTTTAAGATCTCAATTTCATGAAAGAAATTTTCTTTCATGTCATAAATGGATTTCATTAGTTCATGCATTTGCTTCCGATTACTTCCAAGTAATCCTATGATCAATTTTTGAATTCCATTTCTGGCATTTCTTCAATCTCATCATCTTCACAATCTAGTATTGATGTGTTGTGTTCTTTTGGGGGCATCATGATCATGTTGTCTTCCTTATTCTTGTTTCTTGAGTTGGTGTGTTTGCTATTCACCATTTGTGGATATACTTTTTTTTTTTTTTTTTTTTTTTGCTGTGGCGACTTTTATCTTTGGACTCCATCTGTGTGGATTAGTGGAGTGTCTACTTTCAGGGAATACCTAGAGGCATGTGGTCAGTGTGGCCAAGGAGCTCTGGTCAGTGTTCCAGTGTTAAGGGTGTGTCTGAGGTAACAGACTCAGGTTTGGTGTGGTAAATCTCCTTTTATTTATTTTTTTATCAGAGGGGAAGTTTGTCCTTGTCTCTTTGCATAGACTCAGCTGAGCTCCTCTCCTCAAAGGAGACCAATGCCTGGGTGCCAGCCCCATTGAATATATTATTTGTCCACTCTGCCCCAAAGACCACACAAAGGATCTGTGCAGTCCTCAGTGTAAGCTGAGATTCCCCAGCAGTGTCCATTGCCAGGTAACCAGGGAGCCCTGATTGTGTGGAGCCTCCATAGTGACTGCCCAAAGTCCCAGCCACACCCTGAGTCCTCCCACACAGCCTCAGTGTTTTCATAGTCCTGGCACACAAGCTTCCCTGTCAGTTCTCCCCACCAGACTTAGGAGTCTCTGTTTTGCTGGTTGCTGGACACAGACAAGAGCGGGTATAGCTGTTACATATGTCCACAATGGCACCTACTCTCTATCAGCTTGTTAAAAGACGCAGTTGCAGGGTGATCAGGGAGAGAGAAAACATGACCCCTCTTGTTTCTTCTCCTCTAGTTTGGCAGGTACACTATCCCCCCCACTTCAAGCCAGATTCCCTCTAGGCTCTTCCTGTAGCTTTTTCAACAGTGGCTTCAGCTGCTGCAGTCTGGTCTCACCTCACTCTCTAATGCTGTTGTGGAAGGTCTTGGCTGCTGGGGTCCTGAGTTGTGTGTGCCCTCGCTCTCCATGTAGGTCCACTGTGTCCCCCGAATTTGCATAGTTTTCTCTGCTGTTTCTCCAAAACTCTTCCCTGACACTGCTCTCTTTCCACTTTTTAAAAACTATCTTCTCTTGTACAATTTGGGAAATGCTCAAGCTGACTTGCCCCTATTGGTAGAGTTAGAAATGTGCCAGGGGATTCTAATTCAATCCCATCAAGGTGGCATGTACCAATGCCATCTCACTAGTCCAAGTGATCAATTTCATTTCCCAATTGATCATATTGATAGGTCTAAGAGTCAAAGGGATCACATAAACAAGATTAGTGTCTGAAAATACTAACCGATAGAATAAAAAAGGGAGAGAACAATCCAACATGGGAAGTGGGATACACAGCAGACTCATAGAATGGGCCAGATGTCCTAAATAGCACTCTGGCCTCAGAATCAGCCCTTAAGGCATTCGGATATGGCTGAAGAGTCGCCCCCCCACCCCAAAAAAAAAAAAACCACCTAAATGAAAGATCTCTGCAAGTGAGATCCCAGTAGAAAGAATGGGCCATCAAAGAAGGAGGTACCTTTCTCTGAAGGGAGGAGAGAACTTCCACTTTGACTATGACCTTCTCTAAATAAGATCGAAGTCGACGAACTCAGAAGGCTTCCACAGCCTTGGCAACTCATGACAAGAGCCTTGGGTGACTACTGATGCATAAACAAGAGTGTCAATTTGATAAGTCAATAACAGGAGTCACTGTGTGCTTACTCCCCATGTGGGATCTCTGTCCTTAATGTGTTGTCCAATGTGAATTAATGCTATAATTAGTATTGAAACAGTATTTTACACTTTATGTTCTGTATGGGTGCAAACTATTGAAATCTTTACTTAATATATACTAAATCAATCTTCTGTATATAAAGATAATTGAAAATGAATCTTAATGTGAATGGAATGGGAGAGGGAGCAGGAGCTGGGAGGGGTGTGAGTGGGAGGGAAGTTATGGGGGGGGGGGAAGCCATTGTAATCCATAAACTGTACTTTGGAAATTTATATTTACTAAATAAAAGTTTAAAAAAAACTATCTTCTACTAGACTAGAGCAGCAAGCTCCCTCCCTACTCTGCCACCTTAATCCTCTCCTAAAAATTTCTACAGATATTTATTATACATTTAATTTTCACATTTTGACCTTTCACTCCTTCTCAGAAGGAACCGAGTCCTGGTGCACATTTGTATCTCTGGCAACTGCATCAAGGTCTACAATTGCACAGCAACTCAATGCTAACTGCTTCAACGCATACATTAATAACTGAATGTATGTTTTTCTCCTGCTTCCTCCAAAGTCCAAACATCAAAGCCTGGATGACAGTCCTTTGACAGAACAATAATCAGGGACCCATGAATTCTTCTGCAGTTAACTTGGGTTGAGGTTCCCACCCTCTCGTGTTGGGAGGTCTGGAAACACCAGACAGTGGGTTATTGTGCTGGGAATGATCTTGGTTATGCTCACAGAAAAGAGAGGTGACCTGGTGGATCTCATCCAGGTAACATCTTTCATGTCCCACTGGTCGTTCAGGATTTTGGCCCACAGAAGAAATATTGTTGTGTTGAGAGGAAAACAAACCAAAGGGAAGCAGGGTTCAAGCTGTGCTGTAAGGAGAGGGTTGACAGCTCAACATAAAGTTGGGAAAGAATCAGCCTTGAGCCTTTCAGAGACACTGAAAATTATTACAATTATAGTGAGCATCTCTGTTACTTAATCATAAGGGGTCTTAAATTATCCTGGACCATTGTTGGTCTTTTGAGAAATATGAGACTTCTTTTACTGGTAATAACCTAGAACATGTATAGAGTTCATTTGTAGCTGCATTCTGTTCATATTTTACCTGCCTAAAATTCCCCAAGAAATTCATTAACCAGGATACTTTGTAGCAAAAATTCATATACTTAAAAAAAATAGAGTCAGGGAGAGGCCACCACTAGACCTTCCTCTATAACCTAGGAAGAAGACTGCAGCTCAAGATGGTCTCAAAAGACCCTTCTGGGCCAGCGCCGTGGCTCACTAGGCTAATCCTCCACCTGCGGCACAGGCACAACGGGTTCTAATCCCAGTCGGGGCGCCAGATTCTGTCCCAGTTGACCCTCTTCCAGGCCAGCTCTCTGCCGTGGCCAGGGAGTGCAGTGGAGGATGGCCCAAGTCCTTGGGTCCTGCACCCGCATGGGAGACCAGGAAAAGCACCTGGCTCCTAGCTTCGGATCAGCGCGATGCGCTGGACGCAGCGCGCTGGCCGCGTAGGTCATTGGAGGGTGAACCAATGGCAAAAAGGAAGACCTTTCTCTCTGTCTCTCTCTCTCTCACTGTCCACTCTGCCTGTCAAAAAGAGAGAGAGAGAGAGAGAGAGAGAGAGAGAGAGAGAGAGACCCTTCTGTATAACTAATTTAAATGCGTTACATCAAACCTAAACCACTCATGGCCAAAGGAAAGCCCAAGACATCAGAGACCTCTTGATTTATCTGTGGCAAGAACTGAGATGTGTTTATGCCCCCAATAAATCTAAATGTGATTTGAGATGTACCACATGCACATGCACATGCACTCAGGTACACATACATACACAATGCTTTTTTTCTTTTTTTTTTTTTTTGCTTTATCTTAAAAATATTATCAATTTGCTTAGAAATGTTTTTCTTCTAGTGTCAGCTAGAATCCTTCAACCTTCTTTTACAGGTATTTTCCAATTCACTAAATCTCCCTTAAACTAGGGAGATATATATATATATATATACATATATATATATATATCTGTAACTATAAGACTGTAATGCCAGTGTGTAAAATATTGAGTAGTATAATAAACCACTCACGATGGTCACATTTTTTTTAAAGAAAGAGGCAAGATCCATGGGCACTGACTTACTCACAGCTTTTTTTAAATCAAACCTTTAGAAATATGAAAAATACTCACACTACACCTTCCATAAACAGCATCTTCCCCTACCTCCATGCCCAAGAGCATGAGATGCCATCACAAAATCTTAATTTTTTGCCCAATGTAAGTACTGATTCTTTTTTTTTTTTCCTATTAATATTTTTATTTGCTGAAAAGCAATTCTGGTCTACACTACGGTTTCAAGATAGGAAAATAAGTAAGACACAGTCCTTGCTTTCCAAAACACAAACAGATGGGGCAATAGACATACAAATAAGACAAAAGACTGTAGTATACACAGAACTCTAGATACCACTGCTGTGTTTTACCACTGTGTCCATGCCACACAGCCTTTCACCATGCACCTGCCATGTAGGCTCTGTAATTGTCCCCACCTTACAGATGGGGAGACAGGGTTCTGGGAAGACCAATTCATACACTCAGAGTCCAAGAACTAGAAAGTGGTAAGAATGTGTGACAACAAGCAGAAAAAGCATCAGCTCAGCCTGGGTAAATCAGAGAGGACTTCAAGGAGAAAATCTTCAGATTGGGTGTGGAAGGATGAGTGTGAGACTTCTGCATCAAAAACATTCGTGTGACAGAAATTTAAAATAAACAATAATGCAGGAGGTAGAATTTCTAAAAGTGCTCCTTTTGTTGTTTGTCCATTTAGCCAAAGCAAAGCAACAAAAGCACTGAAAAATTAGATGAACTGAAATAAGGTATCCAGGGAAGACTCTCCTGACGAACTTTTACCTCACTTAACCTTCCTCTCTTCTTTAAGACAGTCAGATTTATGGGTGTTTACAGACCTTGTCTGTACTGTTGAGGAACGGTGTTTTTCTTCTTACTCTTTGTTGAATTCTTTACTGACTGTAGGGTTAATCTGATGAGTATAAAATAGACTGAGAGTAGATCATTGTAAAAATTAAAGGAAGGAATGGAAAGGAAGGAGGAGGGAGGGTGGCAGCTTGGGCAGGGGCGGGGAGGGGGGAGGGAATATCACTATGCTCCTAAATCTGTATATATGAAATTCAGGAAATTCCTTCACCTTAAAAAATTACAAAAAAGAAGAAAAAAATGTGCAGAATTAAAGATCCATTCCTTCAGGCCAAGGTAAATTGTCTGGTCTTGGGTAGTTGCCGGTTACATGCACTGAGGAGAAATGTGTTAGTTTCTATTCATTTACATCCTAGCATGAATCAGGGTACCAGCTTAAAGCTAGCCCTGGAGATTGACTGTCAGTTACTATCTGGGTCATCATGGGACAGTTCCTTAACTGTCAAATGGGGATAATAACAATGTCTGATAGGATTAGAAATAATACATTCCACGCACTTGGTACAATGCCTGGCACTGTGGAAACACTCAGTAGATGTTGGCTGGTATTTTAATTAACAACACCTTGAGGAAAGAGGAAACAGAGGGAAAATAGATGAGAGTAAGCTCAGTAAGAACAGACTTGGGGAGACCATAAATGTCTCCCTCAAACATAGGGAGTGAGATGGCACAGACTGGGGGACAGGAGATAGGAGGGTGTGACACCAGAGTTACACCTCACCTGTTCACATATTGGTTTCCCCATGAACCTATTGGTCCTGTTCATTACTGAGCCTCCAGCACCTGAAGCTTACTACATATTCAGTAAGTGCTTGTTCAATGACTGAGTGGACAAGTGATGGATGACCTTTCATATTTCAAAAAAATACACAGATGTGCCTAAAACAAAGGCAGGAAGGACACACTGTAAAAAGTTAGTTGTAGTTACAACTGGTTTACAAGATTATAAGCAATTTTTTTCTTTTATACTCAAGTTTTCTTTGTAGGTCTTTAATAAGGTTTTAAAGTTTTCTTTATTTTATATCTGAGAGGCAAAGAGAGAGAGAGAGAGAGAGAGAGAGAGAGAGAGATACTCCATCCACTAGTTTGCTCCCCAAATGAGCCAGGCCAAGACCATAAGGCAGGAACTCCATCTAGCACTCCCACATGAGTGGCAGAAACACATATACTTGAGCCATCACCTGATACATTCCAGGATATGCATTAACAAGAAGTTGGATAGAAAGCAGATCCGAGACTCAAACCCAGCCACTCCAATGTAGAATGTAGGAGTTCCAAGTGGCTCTTAACTGCTGCTCCAAATGCCCATCTCTACCCTGTTAATCCACTTCACAATGGACAGGAAGAGATTCTCAAATAGGTCTTGATGCTCAGGACCATCTGAGGTTAGATTATTCTAGTATTTCCTCAAGGAGGGAACAGTGAATTCTCGAACTCTAGTGTGTATCACAATCACCTAGGAATAGGGTAAAAACGCTGACTGTTTTTTAATTCAGCAGATTCAAGACAGACCTAAGGGTCTGCATTTCTAATAAGCTCCCAACTAGTACTGACAGTGAGAAGCAACGTGATAGGCAACCCCAAAGCAGGCACACAATGAAAGAAAAGTAGGAAGAGAAAGAGGTGCTGATGGAAGACAGTACCACATCCTGAAACCCGCCCAACTTTGGGATGTTTATCTCTGAGATGTGCAGTCTTCAGGATTCTGTTTCGTTCACTTGGTCTATTTGGAGACTATATTGTTCCAGAGAAAGGATTAGAGTCTATTAAAGCCGTGGGATACTCATATTTTCTCAAGAAAAGGAAGGGCTGTGGCAAGCCTCGCTCATTTTTTTAACTCTGTCTCCCATTAAACACCACCACTGTTGCTGTCAGTCGAGTTCTCATTAGATTAATGTCTCCTAAATTAATTTTGTGTTCAATAAGCCTCCATAAATATGTTTGTTCAGCAGACCAAATTGGACTATTCGATTTAACTAAGGGTGGATGCACAGCGGCACAGTACTTGTCTGCATTCACATGCTGTTGGCTGGTCTCTTTCATTAGTCACTGTCACCAGTGGTGGCCACTGGTCCCTGCTAAGCTCCTCCAGATAATCAAATGCTGCTCCTATTGAAATATAATCCTCCCCAGAGCATGGAGGGGCATTCTCTAAATTGGCTGAAGAGGATTACGAAGCACTGGAGAAGAAAATAAGCAAGAGTGGAAGCAAGTCTTGATTTGAGATTTCCTGATGCCACCAAATCTTCACTTTCTTTAGCCCTAATTTTCTTTACAAAAAAAAAAAAAAACTATATTTATTTTCGGTTTATTTGAAAGGCAGAGAGACAGAGAAAGATCTTCCATCTGCTGGCTCATTCTCCAAATGCCTACAACAGCTGGGCCAGGCCAAAGCCAAGAACCCAGAACTCAATCTGCGTCTTCTACATGGGTGCCAGAGACCCAACCGCTTAAGCCATCACCTACTGCCTCCATTATCAAGAAGCTGAACTGCAAACAGAAGAGCCATGACTCCAGCTGGGCACTCCAATATGGGATGCAGACATCCCAGGCAGCATCTTAACCATTGTAGCCCTCTTTTTTTTTTTACAGCATGCTCAATGCACACGCCTCCCACCCACCTCGTCCCACTCCATTCCCATAGTCTGCTCCAACTCTGCTAAACTCTGAAATTGTAGAATTTGGAGTTGACCCCAAATCCCTGCTTTATAAACAAAGACTCTGACTCCCAGAAATTTTGCAGAATTTTCCCAAAGCTCTCCAGGTTTTACCCCAGACACCAGGGTTGCTTCTATGACTCGAGACAGCAGACCTGGGAATGGACAAACAAGTGTGTTCTCCTATGATCATCGAGGTATTCCTTGTCAATAAATAGCTTCAGACATGAAATTATGTTTTAATAGTAATAGCAATGATAATGGTATCAGTAGCCTTAGATTTTTACCTTGTAATTATAGAAATTTGCAAGCACACCCAGAAGCCCAGAGAATGGTGTCCAGCTGCAATAGTGGTCAACTGATGACCAGTGTTACTTCATCTAAACCATATTTCACTATTTATTGTTATTCAGGCAATTGCTTTTAATACTTTGATTTTTCTCCTGGGCTTTACCACTAAATGGGCTTGGCACATCTGCTGTTATCTCCAGATTTACCCATTTTAGGTGTCACTGATTGAATCCCTGTTAAGGCAAATCAAGATGTATCTCTCTTTCCCAGCCCAGCATCCTATCCTCTGGTTCAGTGTATCTAAAGGATAAGTTCTAGGTTATTTTCAGCAACAGAATGGAAATGTATAAATTCACTACTTCTTACCTGAACTTTCAAATAGCTCCTGTCTTCAGAGCCCTGCCTTAGCCAGCATTTGAAGGCTCTTAGGGCACCCTATTTCTAAGACAGTCCTATATTCTGAGAGACAAAAAGCAATCTTAAAAATCACACAGCTTTAAACATCTCAACTAAACGAAATAATGTTTCCTGTCTGCCCTCTCTGTCTTGGTGTCTTGCTTTTCAAGGCTCCACAGGTTTCATAATTTCCTATTGCTTGTTCCCCCAGTTGATTTGGGATACTTTTTTTGAGAAGAGAAAGAGGAACATCTTTACTCCATCATGTTCCAGAGATTTTTACAAACTAAGATTTGAATCTGGCTCCATGATGTATTAGCGATAGCTTTTGGAGAGGGAGAATTAACCCTTCTCTGTCTGTCCTCTCAACTTTCCTAACAGCATCCACTTCCTGTGCAGTTCCGGTGCACGAGACACAGAGGGGTTATGCGACATCAAAGGATGGATAACAGTCATGGCATGAGACAGCACTGGTACTCCAGCCCAGGACGGCTGGAGAGCAGGGCAGGTGTCACCGATGACTCGGTGTCTTGCTCTGCACCACCACATTTAGTCGCCTGCATTCCTGAGTCAGCTCTTGTCCAACGACCACCTAGGGCTCATGGCTCACCTTCCAAATCTCCACAGCAACCATTCCTGTGGACCCAACTACAGGGACCATCCCATCCTCTTGAAGAACCCAGGGATCAAAATTCATAGTCATTCTTTTTTTTATTATTATTATTTTTTTGACAGGCAGAGTGGACAGTGAGAGAGAGAGACAGAGAGAAAGGTCTTCCTTTGCCGTTGGTTCACCCTACAATGGCCACCGCGCCCAGCGTGCTGCGGCCGGCACACCACGCTGATCCGATGGCAGGAGCCAGGTACTTATCCTGGTCTCCCATGGGGTGCAGGGCCCAAGTACTTGGGCCATCCTCCACTGCACTCCCGGGCCACAGCAGAGAGCTGGCCTGGAAGAGGGGCAACCGGGACAGAATCCAGCGCCCCGACCGGGACTAGAACCCGGTGTGCTGGCGCCGCAAGGTGGAGGATTAGCCTAGTGAGCCACGGCGCCGGCCCATAGTCATTCTTATAAAATCAATATTCTGAATTACACTTCAGTGTTTGATTTTACACATTTATTTAGAAATATAAAGTTATCCAGCTAGCTATAAAAAAAAAACACTGACCCAGCAATCCCACTTCTAGTAATCTGTCCCAAAGGTACACAGACAAAAATAATTTCTTAAAATGTGCAAGTGATATTTGCTGCAGTGTTACTTATAATAGCAGAACACTAGAAACTATCTCAATGCCCAGCAATATGGAAATCATAGAATAAAAACCAGAATTTTAAATGTATGAAAGTTGGTTTAGTTTTGAAAAAGTGACGGGTATAAAGATATGCATGGGTATAACATGCAGGTGCATATTTTTAAATGAGTGTGTAAAATTTATAATTTTTAAATGGTCACCTATAGACATAAGTTCAAGGGCATAAAGGTTACACTTATCCAAATCGACACAGTTTTGAGAACTGGACTTGAAATATACAAAAATTTACACAAATACAAAATTAAATTTGAAAGAGTAAAAGCGAACAATGAACATAGCTGTATATCCAACGGTAGCATAACCTCCAGAAATAAAATTTTCTAAATGATGCTTGATTTGCTGGTAAATTCCTAATAAGAAATCCCTTAAAGGCAGGAAAAAAAATCAGAATTCTTCAGTTATTTTCAGTAACCACCTTGTTGTCAGGAGTGTTGGCATTCTTACCATTCTTACTCTGAGTCTGTTGGATGTGTATAGTAAGAAAGAAGAAGAAAGAGAAGGAGTAGGAGAAAAACATAAAGAGCATCATGGAGAAGGGAGACACGAAGTCAGCTTGGTGAGATGTCTTCTGCAACACTAAATGTTAATAGTACCAGTGTAAACACAGTGTATTGTACTGCTTCTAATTTTTTTAGCTTTTATTTCGAAATACTTATAGATTCTTAAGAAGCTGAAAAAATAATACATAGGTCTTATGCGCCCTTCACCCAGGTTCCTCTAAGGGTTACTTGCTACATCACTATAGCAAAACATCAAAGCCAGGAAAGTGATACTGGGACTAAGTGTAGATATAGTTCTTGCCATGTATCACACGTATGAATTTTTGTAACCACTACCACAATCAAGGCACAGAATTATCCCTTTACCACAAAGATTGCCTTGTGCTAACCCTTCATAATCATACCTACCCCACCACGATCCCTAAACTCCCGTTAACCACCAATCTGCTCTCCATCTCTATAATTTTGTCATTCCAAGAATGTTACATAAATGCAATCAGACAGCATGTGACCTTTTGCTATTGGCCTTTTTTCCTAAGTATAATGCCCTTGAGATCCAACTAAGTTGTGTCACTTTGTTCCTTTTTATTGATGGGTAGTGTTCTGTGGCATACTCCACTCTGTTTAGCCATTCTCACATTGAAGTATATTTCAGCTGTTTGCTGGCTTTGGCTATTACAAATAAAGCTGCAATCAACATTCTTGTTCTGGTTTCCGTATGGGCATAGCTCTCATTTCTCTGGAGTGAATACCCAGAAGGACAATTGCTGGATCATTCTGCAAGTGCATATTTAGTTTTGAAGAAACTGCCAAACTCTTTTCCAGAGTGGCTGTCTCAGTTTACACTCCCACCAGCAATTTATGGGACAACAAGTTTCTCTATATCCTTGCCAGTGTTTGGGACAGTCACTATTGTTTATTGTAGCAGTTCTGATAGTCGTATAATGATAACTCCTTGTAGCCATCATTTGCATCTCCCTAATGGCTAGTGGTATCCAACATCTTTTCATGTGCTTATTTGCCATCTGCATATCCTTTTCAGTGAAATGTCTCTTCGTGCCTTTTGTCCAATATCTAATAAAATTGTCATTGTACTGTTGGGTTTTGAGAGTTCTTTATATATTTTTGAGGGATTTGCCATGTATGTCACTTGCAAATATTTTCTCTGAGAATGTAGCTATCTTTTCTTTCTCTTAACAGTCTCCTTCACAGAGCAGTTTAAACTGTGACGAGTCCGATTTATTGAATTTTTTTCTTGTATGGATCATACTGCAGGTTTTGTGTTTTAAGAATACTTCTCTAGGCCGGTGCCGTGGCTCACTAGGCTAATCCTCCACCTAGTGGCGCCAGCACACCGGGTTCTAGTCCCAGTCGGGGTGCCGGATTCTGTCCCGGTTGCCCCTCTTCCAGGCCAGCTCTCTGCTGTGGCCTGGGAGTGCAGTGGAGGATGGCCCAAGTGCTTGGGCCCTGCACCCCATGGGAGACCAGGAGAAGCACCTGGCTCCTGCCATCGGATCAACACGGTGCGCCGGCAGCAGCGCGGCGGCCATTGGAGGGTGAACCAACGGCAAAGGAAGACCTTTCTCTCTGTCTCTCTCTCTCTCACTATCCACTCTGCCTGTAAAAAAAAAAAAAAAAAAAAGAATACTTCTCTATATTAAAGGTTTCAACTTTTTTCCCTTATGTTTTCTTTTCAACGTTTTATGGTTCTATGTTTTATATTTAAATAGATGAACCATTTTTACTTAATTATTTTTTAAAAAGCAGATCTTTAAGTTCAAAGCAAAATAAAGTAGAAGTCGCAGAGATTTCTCATAGATTTCCTGTCTCCACGCAAGCATATACACAAGTTGTGAGGCAACTTTGGAAGTATGTTCTGGTCTCAGATGTCAATGTCTTTAAAACAATGGAAATGTTGTCCTTCTTTGCCTACTCTCTGACGTCTCCTAAATAGGAGGTGAGGTTTGATTTCAAAAGAACTCACTCCTGAAATGATGTATAACTGCAACTTTTAAATAAATTTCATTTTTTAGCAGTGTGAGGTTCATAGCAAAATTTAATGGAAACTATAGAGATTTCCCACATAACTCCTGCCCCAACACATGCAAAGCCTCCCCTATTCACAATCTCAACCAGAGTAGTTCAGTTAGTACAACTGATAAATCCACACTGACACAACATTATCACCCTAAGTACTTTGTTTACATTAGGGTTCATTCTTGGTGCAGTACTTCCAATGGGATTGGGCACATGTAGCCACCACCATATAGAAATTTTTACGGCCTTATAAACCTTCTGTGCCACAACTATTCATACCTCCTGCCCATTCAACTCTTGGCAACTACGTGTTTCTTTATCATCTCCACAGTTTTGCCTTTTCCATAGTGTTTTACACTGTGCAGCCTGTCAGATGGCATCATACAGTGGGTGGATTTTTTAGATCGGCTTTTTGTTTTTTTTTTTTTTTCTTTTCTGACAGGCAGAGTTAGAGAGAAAGAGAGAGAGAGAGAGAAAGGTCTTCCTTCTGTTGGTTCACTCCCCTAATGGCCGCTACAGCTGGGCACTGCTCAGATCCGAAGCCATGAGCCAGGTGTTCTCCTGGTCTCCCAGGCAACTGGGACAGAATCCGGTGCCCCGCCTGGGACTAGAACCCAGGTGCCGGCGCCACAGGCAGAAGTTTAGCTTATTGAGCCGGGGTGCTGGCCAGATTGGCTTCTTTAACTCATTTATGCTCATTTGCTTCTTTTGTGTCTTTTCATGGTTTGACAGCTCAGTTCTTTTTAGTGCTGAACATTATTCCACTCTCTGCATACACCAATTTGCCCCCTCACCCACAGTAGGACATCTTGGTTGCTTCCAAGTTTTGACAGTGAGGAATAAACCTTCACTAAACACCCACATGTAGTTTTTCATGTGGACACGTTTTCAACTCCTTTGGGACTCTAGGATCCTATGGCAAGTGAATGTTTAGCTTTTAGGAAACAGCAAAACTGTTTTCCAAAGTGGCTGTTCCATTCTGCATTCCCACTAACTATTTTTTTTTTATTTTTATTTTTTTACAGGCAGAGTGGACAGTGAGAGAGAGAGACAGAGAGAAAGGTCTTCCTTTGCCGTTGGTTCACCCTCCAATGGCCGCCGCGGCCGGCCGGCGCGCTGCGGCAGGCGCACCGCACTGATCCGATGGCAGGAGCCAGGTACTCATCCTGGTCTCCATGGGGTGCAGGGCCCAAGCACTTGGGCCATCCTCCACTGCACTCCCGGGCCACAGCAGAGAGCTGGCCTGGAAGAGGGGCAACTGGGACAGAATCCAGCGCCCTGACCGGGACTAGAACCCGGTGTGCCGGTGCCGCAGGCAGAGGATTAGCCTAGTGAGCCGCGGCGCCAGCTCCCACTAATTATTAATAGGAGTTGCTGCTTGTTGCTCCACCTCCTCAACAGAATTTGGTGCTGTGTTTTGAATTTTTGCCCATTCTAATAGATGTGCAATAGTGTCTTATTTTTATTTTAATATACATTTCCCTGATAACATATAATGCGGGCTGTCTTTTCACATTTTTATTTGTCATCTGTATATATGCTTTGGTGAGGTATCTGTTTTTGTCTTTGCCTCACTGTTTAGCTCAGGTTTGTTTTTTTTTTTTCTTGTGTTGAGCTTTAAGAGTTCTTTCTAAACAGAATTTTAGATAACAGTATTTCATCATGTATATAATTTGGAAATACTTTCTCCCAGCCTGCTGCATGTCTTTTTGTTATGGTTACAGTGTCTTAAGCAGAACAGAACCTTCTCATTTTAATGAAATCCATCTTGTCAATCTATCTTTCCTGGGTCATGCCTCTGGTATGGTACCTAAAGAGTCATCACCAAACCTGTGGTCATCTAACTTTCCTCCTCTGTTATCTTCTAGGAGTTTTATATTTTGGTTTCTTATATTTAGATCTTTGATCCATGAATTAATCTCTACATAAGGCCTCAGGTTGAGACTGCAGTTTTGTTGTTGTTGCTGTTGTTTTGCCTAGGGATAGTCAACTTTTCCAACACTTTTTGTTGAAAAATAATCCTTCCTTTACTTAATTGCTTTAGAACCCTGTCAAAACTAATACGGTTTATTCATGGGCTCCCTATTCTGGTCTATTGATCTCTCTGACTATATATTTCTACGAATGAGACATTACCATAATTATCATAGCCACATAGTTTAAAATTAGGTAAACTGATTACTCACTTTTTAAAAATTGTTTAGCCATTCTTATTTCTTTGCCTTTCAAAATAAATTTCAAATTAAGCTTGTCTATTTCAACAGAAAAATTCTTGCTGGAATTTTAATAGAAATTGCAATGATCTATAGACAAATTTTGGAAAAAAAGACATCTTTCTGCATTGGTTCTTTCAATCCATGAACATGGTATGTCTCCCCATTTATTTGTGTCTTCTTCAGTTCCTTTCATTAGCATTGTGTAGTTTTCAGAATACAAGTCCTGTACAAAATCTGTTATATCTATAGCTACATATTTATTAAATGACCACAAGTGGCATGTTTATTATTTCAATTTCCATGCATTTATTATTCATATTTTGAATAATATTTTTGTATGTTGATTTTTTTATCCTTTAACCTTACTCAACTCACTTATTCTTGAAGGTTTTTTGTAGATTTCTGGGAATTTTCTACATTGGCCATTACATCATCTATAAGTAGGAAGTTTTATTATTTTACAGTCTACATATTTTTACTTCCTTTTCTTGCCTTACCATGGTGGCCAGGACTTCAAAGTATGTGTTGAATTTGAGTAGTAGAGTGACTGCTGGTCAGAGTAATGAGGAATTTTCTTCTGAAGACTTTTAAGGAATTCCAGTAATTATTATCAAAGAGTTTTATCTCCTTCCAGGCTGTACTTTTTGTAGTCTTGTGGAGAGCGAGAACAGCCTTTGTCTGTGCCCATTGACATTTCTGGATTGCCGTCTTCACCAGCATCTAGTATGGAATATTACAGGGTAGTTCCTTGAGTCCTGAGATCTCTAGATGAGCCATCTTCTTTCCACCTTTCAGGGACTTTTTCAGGTTTGTTTGTAATGTCCAGCGTTTTCAGCTGTATTTACTAGGAGGACTAGTAAATGTGCCTATTCCATCTTATATGTAATGGGAATTAAAAGACATTCACTTTTAAAAGATACAAATATTTTCTAATTTCCTTCTCTGAAAAATTCAAAGATGGCTTTCTGAGCATGAGCATCCACTGCTGCTTCAATCAGCAGTCCTGCACTGAAAACAGACACAACGGCTCGGGTCTGCAATTGTTTGATGCCCTGTCACATAGGATTCTGCTCCTGAGAACAGAAAAAGGGCTCAGGCATCTGTTTCAGTCTCAGGAGTTCAACATTGCTCTTTAGATAGTGCCTAACACAAAGGAAACTCTCATGTCAGAGACTCCTAAGTTTGGAAGGCAGTTGGTGACATACACTCTGGGGCACACTGTTCTCCATATACTCTGAAGTCTTGTAATCCAACTCAGAGCCATTGAATAACTGTGTGCAGTATTTACTCAAGAGCCCTCAAACTGACCCAGAATGATCTGTGAGCTTCATATGGAAACTCTAGTCCCCACTTTAAGGCCTGTCTGCATGATAGTGTTTTTTCTCTCCTCTGGGTTCTGATCTCCAATATCTCTCAGTGCCAATGAAACTGATATACAAAAGTGGAAGGGAGATCAAAAAGTCAATGGCCCTGACTTCCTTTACCTGGATGACATCTTCATTTTTCTAAATACTGTTGATAATGTCTCCTCTGTAGGAAGAAGGATGACACAGAGATGAGCCTAATATCATAATTCAAGTTTAAAAAAATGGAATTGATGCTGTCTGGATTACTAAGTTTTCCCAGAAAAAGAGATGATTGCCTATCTTTCAAAGTACATTGCTGCTCAGGCTGTGGGTACTGGGACATGTACAATGGATGTTACAGAACCACAATGATAGACACAAAACAGACCCAGACACTGCTCACATGACCTGAAATACTTTCTAACATTTGGGGGAGGGGCTTCAGTGTCACTCCTAGCTGTGCACTGTCAAACAGAGTAGCCAGTAGCCATGTATAGCTATTCAAATTTAAATAATGATAAATAAACAGAATTAAAAGTCCAGTGCCATAGACACTAACCACATTTCAAGAATTCAATAACCACCTATAGCTAGTAGGTGCTATAGGGAATAGCACAATTCTAGACAGTGGCTGGATAAAGGAGATTCACTTCTCATCTGCTCAGATACCAGGGCATAGACTTTTGTGGTGCCACCATTAAGTAGAGGCCTTACAGGGACAGCCTACTCAGGATGGACCTGCTGCTGTGCCCACTGACCATCATAGTCCATACGTTTGAGCTGAAAAAGTCCAAGCAAGTGTGAGTTTGGTGATTGCTGAACCCCTTTGTGTTCCTGAATCTTCTCTGCCTTGACTTCTGAAGAACCTCACTTTCTGTGCTGGCTAAATATGTTCGTAAATACATGTTGTCAAATATTTTATCCCATATTTTAGGTGTTTAGTTGGGAGAATAGTTCAGGGTACTTTTGTGTCCCACTGCCCAATTTAAGAGTCCCTATCCCTCTTTGATACAGTTGATATCAAATCCCATTTTTCTGCTATGCCAAGCTCTTGTTATAATCCTCAACTTCCTGAATTCTAACTCATCACAGGCTCAAGTGACCATTTCTCCCACCAGAGGTAATTACTTGCTGTCATTGATCTCACTTGTTTTTTCCTCTGTCTCCATATCCTACACTCCTACCCAGTACTTCTCTTCTCTCCCTTTCCGGGGTTTTTTTGCATTAGTTAACCAAAATAATATATCCAATAAGAATAATTCTATTCAGTGTTTTCGATGTTTGGAATAATAGGGACACAGATGAACTCACAGATGTGAGTCATCAGTACAGTGATTTCTAATCAATGGCCAGAAACTTATAGGCCAAACTACTAAACATGCAGCCTTTATGACGGCTTTTGTGACTCTGCGTGAGTATGAATGTCAAGGTTACTGCATCACAGGGGCAGTCAGAGTGAGCCTCCCAGAAACTATCAGAGTACACAGAAAGGATAACCTTATTCGTTCATCAAAAGTCAGCCTGAATTCTATCAGAGTGTTTACCTCTACAAACATCATGCTGGATGCTTTCTAAAGACTGGTGACTGAAGACAAAAGCAAGTATTCACATTGTCATCTTCACATTGTCACCTTGCTCCCAGCCACCATCTCTGGCTGAGGTGCCATGACTCCAATTTACAATCAGGCAGGTGCAAGTTTTAAGAGTAGAGAAATAATAAATAAATAAATGGGAAGTGAATGCAGCCTACTTGGAGACCCATCTAGAAGGGCAGAAGCTTAATTCTGGCTCATAAACTCAAGGAGGCCTTGAGCAGTCTCCATGAGTCACAGGAATCTAGCACAAGCTTCTTGTACTCCACAATTCCATTTTTCACAGATATATGATAAAATGTCTCAAAAGCTAACAGATGCTCAATAGGTTTTTTTTTTTTTATCTGACGTAAGAAGATTTTATTCCAATACCAGCTGCACCAAACCCAACATTTGAAGACAATCCCAGCTCTGTCTCAGCTTTCATCCATAAAATGGAACTGTGACAGTCTTGTGAGTCTTAGGAAAGATGATTCCACAAGACAATGTATCTGAAGGTGCTCCGTACACTGGTACTTGATATAATATTTTAATTGTGAAAAATACATGGAAGCAAAATAAAATGATAAGCAGGATGAGAAAACAGATGTAAATATGCAGTGATGACTGGGGGGCTAAAACCTTTGGCTTAGGGGTAGTAGATATGTATAGGGAGTTGAGTTCAGCTTCTCAGGATCTGTCATATTTGAGCCATCAGAAACATCTGAGACTGTTGAGCATGCCTGTTTGGTTCCATTACACATTTCCTCAAGTTTGGTGGCTTCATGATTCCTGGTTCCCCCCACCAGAACCACTCTGATCACTCCTTTTCATGTTCTCCTTCCCCCACTCTCAGAATGTTATTCAGTGCTATATCCCGGGACTTCTCATGTGACATGTTCTCCTTGGATGCTCCAACAGAACTCAAGACTTCACTTCCTTGTATTGACACTCTTCAATCTTCATTCCTACACCCAGGTCTCTTTTACTGAAGAACAGGCCCATGTATACAACCACCTCTGAGGCAGCATCATTCCTATGTCTTCCAGCGCTTCAAATTTAGCACGACCAGACTTGAATTTGAAACCTTTCCTCCCCTCAAAATGCTTCTGTTTCCATATTTCTCATCTTGGTAAATGGCCCCATCGTCTGCCAAGATGTTTCAAGCAAACCTGATGTTCTCCCTGGGCCTATCCTTTCTCCTCACACACACATATAATCCATCTTTACCACCCACCAGTGCCACCTCCTAAATATCCCTCCATCTCCATGGCCAGTCTCACTGACTAGACCATTATCTGCTCTTGCCTGTGTCATGAAAATGATTGCCTAGTTAGTCTCTCTGATTCTACGGTTAATTCCTTCCAACTCATGCTCCACTTCTTAGCCTGAAGGATCCTACTAACATGACAACCTCATCATATGACTCCTTTACTGGATCTCCACCAACCTTCCCACTGCTCCTCACTGTAAAATTCAAATTCCTTCCTGTGGCTTCAAATTCTCCATTACCTGGTCCCCTCTATTATCTGGTCCTCTTCTTGCCACCTAGCCTCTTCATTCCTTCCCCTAACCACCTTCTCCTCCTCCCTCGTCTAACTCCCTTGACAGATCTTAGTGCACATATCCTGTCATCCCATAAGCCTTTCCTTAGACCAGGTAAGGGACCCCACCAAATATACTGCATGATCCTGAACTTCTCCATTATAATACTTATCAATAGATTCTCCTCCACAGGTTCTCAGCATAGCCATTGACGCAGTAGGTAAAACTGCCCTTCCAGAAGTAGGAAATGGCTCAGGGTTTCTGAAGGCAGTTCCTCACTACATCCACCATGAGAACTGTCACAAATATTGAATTTCCTTAGGAACACAGATAGAGCCACTAGGATTCAAGCAAGCAGAGAGGATTCTCCTTGCATAAAATATGATTTTAATTTGTACAATATGCTCATTTATAATAATAATAGCTACATATGACATGTAATAATAAGTCCCTAAAGCTAACCTAGGGCAAAAATTGAATACAAATTAAAATGGCTCTGCTTCTAGCAATATTAGTATATTGCATTGTGGATTTTTAGCCAAAATTGTGCAGAGTATAGTTGATTAATATTCCAATTAAAATCAGAATGAGACCACAGAAAATTACTAGTTTTCCCCAGTAATGAATAAATAAATGCCTTTCCAATAAGAAAAGGCTTCCAACAGACATCTGGATAGATAAGGCTCTGTCTTCTGCGGAAACCACAGAACAGACCAACCCAGAAGGTCAGGAGGCCTTCAAATGCTGACATCTCTAAATTCTACCCTTTGAATTCCTCTTGACTACAGAAGTAATTTTGGCCTTTGCAGAGTCTTAGACGAAATTGTTTTCTTCCCTTCTGTACTCCAGCATAGAGAAACTGTCCCATTCACATTCTCAAAAGGCCGGTTCAATACGCAATATGATTTTGCCTTTGGCCACAGATGGTTGGAACAGATGTGAATACATTTTACCAAAGTGGGCCAGTTCAAAGGGTACGTGAGGAAAGCAAGCTGAGCTGGAAGGCTAAGTGGGCTTGGAGTCTGTGGGAACTCAGGGAGGGCAGCCACAGTGGCTCATTGCGAGCCTTGGTGAGTGAGCTGGTAGCCAAGTCTATAGAGGAGGACAATGGAACAACCACCACAGTAAATACAGGAAACCAGAGGGACCCATGCAGGAAAGAAAATCAGAGTACAAAGGTTTTCCTGAAATGTTGAAGAGAAATCCTACTTTTCATAAATGGGTTTGAACAGCTTTTTGTTCCTATGCTATTCCTTCGCTATTGGCAGTTTGGCCAATTATGGTCCATGTATGCAGTGGTGGTCCCATAATAAGGGAGCTGAAAATTCCTCTTGCCTATGACGTAACGGGGAGAAATGGCGTAGGTCACATGATTTCCTGCCCATGTTCTTAACGTCACTACTGCCTTGTTACAACCCTGAAAGAGGGCAGAGGTGGTGCCCTGAAGAAAACTGGGGAGATTGTGAAGCTGAGCAGAGCAGTAAGAGTAAGGTGACAGAATCAGGCGACAAAAGAACCTCAGTAACTGGCTAAATCTAACAAGAACAAGGTCCATACAGGGGACGGAAAAGACCCACACTCGGACTGCAGAGAAAAATCGTCTAGAGTTCAGGATGGAAGGTGCACATGGAGAACTGATGGAATGGTGATGCCTGTGGAGATGACTGGGGCGGGGCTTAACCATGAAACACGACTCATGTGGGCTCCATCCATCCTCACGAGTACACTACTGTATGCTAGTACTCAGTCGGGTACTATGAATCCATATATCCAACATAGTATTATGGCTTTCTGAAGATCTAAAAAGCACACAAGGCATCGGTTTCAAAAAAATGTTTGTAAAAAAGAAGGGTTTAAGAGTCCCAAATCCACCAGGCTCACCCCTTGCCCCTTTTGTCTAATCTCTTCACCTAATCTCTGTCACAGCTGCAAGGAACGTCAACTCCTGCTTCTTCTGGGGCTTCCCTTCTCATCCTTTCAAAAAATGTGTTCATTTGCGGCCCCCTAAAAGCAGATTATGAGATAAGGAATTGAGTGCAAATACAATCACAAGCCATTTCAGAATTTTGGTCAATGATGGACCACATAGACAATGGTGGTCTCATAAGGTAATAATGGGACTGGAAGATTTCTACAGCCCAGTGACACCCTAATAATGCATCAATCAGATGTTTGTGATGTTTGTATGACTGCACTGCCAGTCATATAAAATATGAGTTTAGTGCACACAATCATGGATAATACCTAATAGTTGATAATAAGTGCCTATATTACAGGTTTATGTATCTTAATATGTCACACTTTTATTATTATTTTAGAGTATACTCCTATTTATCAAAAAAAGTCTGCTGTAAGGCAGTCTACTGTGTTATGCTGACAACAGCTTCATGTGTGTCTTCACCACATCTCCTGATTGCAACAAGACACCACACTGAGTGGCTGACCTATACCTCCTAGTCTGTGTAAATTCACTCCCTGATGCCCACAGCACAACACAATCACCCAGTTAAGCATTCCTCATGATGCAGCCTTTCCTTAAGCAACACATGACTCTACTTGATCCGGGAGGTGATCCGGGAAACTCCCGGAGAGCGGAGAAGTGGGACAGGAAGGAAGGCAGCCAATGGCGTTACCCAGCAAGTCCCTCCTGGGACAACTGCGGTCCTCAGCGAGGACTCTGGGAGTCAGAAGGAGAAACATACCTCAGAGTCATCTTGATGAAGGAGTGAGAAATCTGGGGCATTTATCCAACAACGCATCTCAGTGACTGTTGAAGGTTGCTTCCAGGACGTCGATTTTCTGGCTTGCCTTGCACTCAGGATGTGTGCTGAGGGCAGATGTAAAAAGCCCTCAGAGATTCCCAGGCACCATGGCAGCAGCCTTTGCCTTCGAGAGGTAAGTTCTGAGGGGATGGGACAGAACACGGATAACGACAAAACCCGAGTTTTCTTCAAGATCTGCCATCCTTCTCCATAGTCGTACTCTCTCAGCTTGGTTTATGGACCAAAATATCGGCTTATTCTCTTTAAAAAAATTTTTTTACTGTTATTTACTTGAAAGGCACAGAGACATAGAGCATTCGTCCATTTGCCAATTCACTCCCCTCAAATCCCTACAACAGCCAGGGCTGAGCCAGGCTGAAGTCAGGAGCTGGGAACTCACCCAGTTCTCCCACGTGGGTGGCAGGAACCCAAGTGCTTCGGCTATCAACTGCTGCCTCCCAGGCTGCACATATGCAGAAAGCTGGAGTCTGAAGCACAGGTAGGACTCACTCCCAGGCACTCTGTTATGGGATGCAGGCATTTTAACCATGTTCCAAATGCCTGCATCAGCTGATATTTTTTCAGCAAGCAGAATATGGCTAACCAGGAACCCATGAGAAAGGAAAAGGTCAGAGATTATGTTGTACAAAGTTCTTTCCACCATGTTGTAGGAGAAACTTCTCTGGCAGAATCTGTGGTCTATCTGCCCTGTATGTGCAGTGCCCTGAGCCTAAGCATCCAGAAACTTTCTTCCAGCAGCAAATCCTAACCAGGTCGTTCGTTTCATTTTCCAACATAATCCAATGAGTCAACAAGGCTCTGAGACACTGAATGAACTGACTGAGAGCAAGATTTTTCCTATTACTTCATAAAGTCCTTGGCTGCTCTCTTTCACACTTGAAATAGGAAATATACATAGGGTTTTTTTTTAATTAAAAAGGATGTTGATTTTTAACTGCACTACAAGAGAAAGAATTTACAACTACCAAAAAATACATATAAATATCAGATTAAAGTCTTCCCGGTGTGTAGATTTTTAAAATCATTTGGAAGCAATAAAGATGAGGTACAATCCATTGCTTTGGAATAACTGTCTCCATGCGCAAGGATATACTACATCTGAACATTTTTTAACAAAAAAGGAAAAATTCTTAGGAGAAGTCTTCTTCACCCTAGAAATATTACTCTTCTTCTTTTCCTTCACTCCCATTCCTAACCCCAGCCTAACCTGCTGACAGTGTCTCTTCCCCATTCATTAGCTCATAAACATAGACATCTTTCCTGACACCTTCCCAGGCAGAGAAGAAATGTGACAGCCTTCCCCCTCATCCTACCCAAACGTGAAACATCAGTTCTTGCTTTACATACTCTTTCCAACACAGTTCCTATAGATGTGGCTGACACATTTCTTTAGTTGCCTATGTCCTTTCCAAGTCTACATCACTATTCCAGACACTATGCTCCTCAGGAAAACTGTCTTAATGATTTTATCCATCTAAAACAGTGGCACATACCACCTGCATTGATTTCACATTGTACAACTTGAGGAGGTGCCATTCATGTAGAATACCTTGCAAATGGGACCCTGGATTGTAAACATAGCTGTGCATAGCAGTGTTCAGAATGAACCCAGGATTTCTGCTCAATGATTACTTTGATAATGAAGTGATTTTTTTCTATGGTAATTATGGCAAACCCACTCACAGTAGGAAAAGCATATGGATTTCCAGAGGAGGGGAGACCTAAAGAGGAGCTAAAAACTAGATGGAAATTCAACAACTAGTGAAGCCTCTCATTTGACCCCAGGTAATCCAAACTCAAAGTGGCTAACTCAGCTTGGATTCTGAGTTGGTTCCAAAATGTGCTAGAATATGTCTTATGTCTCATCACTCTTCATCCTTCACACCCCTTCACCCTACTTTCCCATGCAACTTACCACACACCTGACCATCATTCATAAAGAAACCTAGATCTGGGCATCAAACCAAAGGGCCATGCAGGGAATATAAATGAATAAGCTGAGCCAAGAGTGTGCAGCATGATCTATGGAAGGTTCCTGTCACCTGTGAGAGCAGCCACTACTCAGCCAATCACTGCCCAACAGGTGTGCTGCCTGGGAGTGCACTGGAGGATGTCCCAGGTCCTTGGGCCCTGCACCCACATGGCAGACCAGGAGGAAGCACCTGGCTCTTGGCTTCGGGCCAGCACAGCGCACCGGCCACAACACGCCACTTGGGGGGTGAACCAATGGAAAAAGGAAGACCTTTCTCTCTGTCTCCCTCTCTCCGTCTAACTCTGCCTGTCAAAAAATAAAAATAAAAAAAAAAATATAAAAAAAGGGCAGGGGAATTTTTCATGAATTTCTTTTTTTTATATTTATTTGACAGATAGAGCTAGACAGTGAGGGCGAGAGACAGAGAAAAAGGTCTTCCTTCTGTTGGTTCATCTCCCAAATGTCTGCTACAGCTGGAGCTATGCCGATCCAAAGCCAGGAGCCAGGTGCTTCTTCCTGATCTCCCATGTGGGTGCAGGGGCCCAAGCACTTGGGCCATCCTCCACTGCCTTCCCAGGCCACAGCAGAGAGCTGGACTGGAAGAGGGGCAACCGGGACTACAACCGATGCCCACATGGGATGCCGGCACCGCAAGGTGGAGGATTAACCAACTGAGCCATGGCGCCAGCCCCTCATGAATTTATAATTCTTTGAGGTTGAGTTCCTCTCATGTTCAAGCTGACATCTCAAACCAAAGCCTTCACAGTCCTGGGTAAGGCCATGTTTTGGGAGGAGTGGGTCAGTAGAGTAGATGTGACAGAAGTTACCACAGTTTGACGCATGACAAGAATTCTAAGCTCAGGTAAGACTAATCAGAAGAGCATATCATATCATACTTGCTGACTTGTCTAAGGTCATCTGACCCTCATATTTATTTTGAATACTGACTTTGTGCCTTTTGTCGTGGTAAGTGTTTCACTTCCATTATTCTTGTGTAATCCTCTTAGGAATTCTGTTACTGTCTTTCCTATTTTATAGCTGAAGGAACTAAGATCTTATCAAGAGGCTAAACATCTGCCCATGGTCAGAGTTAAGAAAACTGGAGCCAGGAATCCAACCCAAGTGGCCTGAGTCCACAGCCCTGGTTCTGAACCACAATGCTTCTGAAGCTCTGTCATGCACATCACTTCACTTGAACACCACCAATCCATGGCAGCCAGAGACAAATGGGCAAGCACAGCTCAGATCTCACAGCTGCGATGAGCACATGTTACAAAAGGGCAAGACACAGATGTACAACCTCTGGTTGCTGTAGACAGGTGGAACCTGGAAGAACTGCAGCCCCCACCTTTGTAGACTTCTGAAATACTCCATGGCAACTGTGTCATGCCCACTCTTTGAGCTCTACTGGGTACTTGAACTCATGGGAAGAGCCTCTAGAGAAATGAAATCCCAAGGGCTGAGCCTGAATATGTCCTGGACCTTCTCAGAAATCAGGCTCAAAAGGTAAGGAGCAAATATTCATGAAAATTATACATGCATTTTCCCCTTGACCCAATAACCCCCCCTTCTAGAATTCTGTCCTACTTCTATTCTTACACTCATGAAAAGATTATTTTTTACTGCATGGTCTGTGTCAACAAAAGCTTGGAAAAATTCAATTGCCCGTCGAGAGGGAACTGGTAAAATTATGGTGGGCTTCTGCCATGTGTTCGGTCTGTGTACACGCTGGCAGTTCATCGACCTCTGTTGAGTTTATTTTCTCTGAATAAATTCGGTCTGGCTGCGAATTTGTATTCTGTCTCCTCTCTGTCCTGAGCCCCTTTTTCTTACATTTGGTGCCCTGTATGAGGAGGCACCCATCTGCCTTCTTTTTCTTACATTTGGTGTCCCATGTGAGAAGGGAAGCAGAAGATCCAGTCTCTGGGTAAGAGCTGGGATCCCCTACTCTTCCTCCAAACTTTTATTCTCCTTTCTGGACTCTTTCCACTTTTTACTGTCTCTGCCCCTCCCCCATACCTTCTCTTTCTTAAAAACCCCTTTTTCCCTTCTGGCCTGGATGGCCCTGAGAGATGCCTCTCCAGAACACCTTCTCATTCCCACTTGCACTTCTCATTTCCCAATGAATTTACAGCCAGAGTCTTTGCCAGATCCCATCGCTACATGCCCACACCGGACCTAATTCTCAACCCATTGGATTGGTAAGAGAGGTCCATGTGGCCCCCAACTCACTGGGGCAGTGCTTCTGACTGGTTCATCCCCTCTTTGAGGGCCTGAGGTGTTAGGGCAGTTTCCCTCACTCAGGGAAACACTCACCCGCCACAGCTTAGAACTGAGCTGCTGGTCTAAGCGTGGGGATTCTCGCTCTCTCCTCTGAGAGAACTTAGGTTCTCGGTTGGGGTGATTCTTTCCAGGGGACACCCTGTGAAAGGACCTTCTTCCCTCAGACCATATTTTGTTTAATCCGTGTGTTCCAAATTTCGACTCCCCTCTGGCCTGCCTCTTAAAAGACTTGTACAAGCTGGGCCTGAAGGGGGAGGTAAAGCAGAGGTGATTAATGCATCTCCACACTAAAATTTGGCCTCAGTATAAATTGGACAATGGTTCTAATTGGGCATATTTATCTCAAAATAATCTAAGATGTGGGGCCAGTGCTGAGGCACAGCGGGTTTAAGCCCTGGCCTGAAGCAACGGCATCCCATGTGGGTGCTGGTTCGAGTCCCGGCTGCTCCTCTTCTTTCCCAGCTATGGCCTGGGAAACCAGTGGAGGATGGCCCAGGTCCTTAGGCCCCTGCACCCGTGTGGGAGACCCAGAAGAAGCTCCTGGCTGCTGGCTTCGGATCCACGCCGCTCTGGCTGTTGCAGCCATCTGGAGAGTGAACCAGTGGATGAAGACCTCTCTCTCTGTCTCTGCCTCTCCCTGTAACTCTGTCTTTCAAATAAATAAAAATCTTTTTAAAAAATAATAATCTAAGATTTTAATAACTATACACAGAGAAATGGCAAATGGTCAGAGGCCCCCTACATCCCAGTCACTGTCCTCCTCCGAGGTCACCTTGCCTCATCCCAAGCCCTCAGGCAGGAGGAAGGCTTGGAGCCTCCTCTTGAACGCTCGACTTTCCCTTCTACTCTCCCTCTTTCCTCAGGGGTGCTCGGCCTGCCCCCGTCTGGCTCTTCCACACTCCCCCTCAGTGGCAACCGAAATGGCCTGGCTCCTTCCTGGCCCCTCCCCTCCTCTGCCCTGCCACTCTCTGCTCTTGGGCCCAGAATGTTTATTGCTCTGGAAAGCCCTGCTGCACCGGGGACATTCCACCCTCCTGAAGCAATGCACTGTACAGGTCACATAGGAGCCTTTCGCACACATTCCTGCCCACCTTATCAGGGTCCGGGCAGGGCTCTGCACCTCCCCCAACAAGCAGCTGCAGAGAGGACTCTGCCTGTTGTCCAAGTACAAGGAAGCCTGACTTCAGCACCTGCACCCCCAACACTACCCTCCGTCTGGGCAAGCTCAGCGCCGACTCGCCCTTTACCACTCCCCATTTTTGTCTTCCCTAAAATAAAGTCTTCTTTGTTTTTAACTTTTATTTAGTAAATATAAATTTCCAAAGTACAGTTTGTGGATTACAATGGCTTCCCCCCCATAATTTCCCTCCCACTCGCACCCCTCCCATCTCCCGCTCCCTCTCCCATTCCATTCACGTCAAGATTCATTTTCAATTATCTTTATATACAGAAGATCAATTCAGTATATATTAAGTAAAGATTTCATCAGTTTGCACCCACACAGAACATAAAGTGTAAAATACTGTGTCAGTACTAGTTACAGCATTACTTCACATTGGACAACACATTAAGGACAGATCGCACATGAGAAGTAAGTACACAGTGACTCCTGTTGTTGACCTAACAATTTGACACTCTTGTTTATGGCGTCAGTAATCTCCCTAGACTCTAGTCATGAGTTGCCAAGGCTATGGAAGCCTTTTGAGTTTGCTGACTTCAATCTTATTCCGACAGGGTCATAGTCAAAGTGAAAGTTCGCTACTCCCTTCAGAGAAAGGTACCTCCTTCTTTGATGGCCCATTCTTTCTACTGGGATCTCACTCACAAAGATCTTTCATTTAGGTCTTCTTTTTTTTTTTCAGAGAGTCTTGGCTTTCCATGCTTAAAATACTCTCATGGACTCTTCAGCCAGATCCAAATTCCTTAAGGGCTGATTCTGAGGCCAGAGTGCTGTTTAGGGCATCTGCCATTCGATGAGTATACTGTGTATCCCACTTCCAATGTTGGATCGTTCTCTCCCTTTTTGATTCTATCAGTTAGTATTAGCAGACACTAGTCTTGTTTGTGTGATCCCTTTGACTCTTAGACCTATCAGTATGATCAATTGGGAAATGAAATTGATCACTTGGACTAGTGAGATGGCATTGGTACATGCCACCTTGATGGGATTGTATTGGAATCCCCTGGCACATTTCTAACTCCACCTTTTGGGGCAAGTCCGAATGAGCATGTCCCAAATTGTACATCTCCTCCCTGAGAAGAGTGGGAATAACCACTCTTATATTTAACAGAGATCACTTTTCAGTTAAAATTTAAACATCTAAGAATAATTGTGTGTTAATCACAGAGTTCAACCAATAGTACTAGAACAAAAAAAAATACTAAAAGAGATAAAGTATTACATTGTATATCAACAGTCAAAACAAGGGCTGATCAAGTCACTGTTTCTCATAGTGTTCATTTCACTTCAACAGGTTTCCCCTTTGATTCTCAGTTAGTTGTCGCCGATCAGGGAGAACATATGATATTTGTCCCTTTGGGACTGGCTTAATTCACTCAGCATGATGTTTTCCAGATTCCTCCATCTTGTTGCAAATGACCGGATTTCACTGTTTTTGACTGCTGTATAGTATTCTATAGAGTACATGTCCCATAGTTTATCCAGTCTACTGTTGATGGGCATTTGGGTTGGTTCCAGGTCTTAGCTATTGTGAATTGAGCTGCAATAAACATTAATGTGCAGACCTCTTTTTTGTTTGCCAATTTAATTTCCTTTGGGTAAATTCCAAGGAGTGGTATGGCTGGGTTGCATGATACGGTTATATTCAGGTTCCTGAGGAAATCTCCAGACTGACTTCCATAGTGGCTTAACCAATTTGCATTCCCACCAACAGTGGGTTAGTGTCCCTTTTTCCCCACATCCTCCCCAGCATCTATTGTTGGTAGATTTCTGTATGTGAGCCATTCTAACCAGGGTGAGGTGAAACCTCATTGTGGTTTTGATTTGCATTTCCCTGATTGCTAGTGATCCTGAACATTTTTTCATGTGTCTGTTGGCCATTTGGATTTCTTCTTTTGAAAAATGTTTATTGAGGTCCTTGGCCCATCTCTTAAGTGGGTTGTTTGTTTTGATGTTGTGGAGTTTCTTGATTTCTTTGTAGATTCTGGTTATCAACCCTTTATCTGTTGCATAGTTTGCAAATATTTTTTCCCATTCTGTCAGTTGCCTCTTCACTTTCCTGACTGTTTCTTTTGAAGTACAGAAACTTCTCAATTTGATGTAATCCCAATAGTTAATTTTGGCTTTGACTGCCTGTGCCTCCCGGGTCTTTTCCAAGAAGTCTTTGCCGGTACCTATATCTTGCAGGGTTTCTCCAATGCTCTCTAATAATTTGATGGTGTTGGGTTGTAGATTTAGGTCTTTAATCCATGTTGAGTGAATTTTTGTGTAAGGTGAAAGGTAGGGGTCTTGATTTATGATTCTGCACGTGGAAATCCAATTTTCCCAGCACCATTTATTGGATAGACTGTCCTTACTCCAGGGATTGGTTTTGGATCCTTGATCAAATATAAGTTGGCTATAGAAGTTTGGGTTGATTTCTGGTGTTTCTATTCTGTTCCATTGGTCTATCCATCTGTTTCTGTACCAGTACCATGCTGTTTTGATAACAACTGCCCTGTAGTATGTCCTGAAATCTGGTATTGTGATGCCTCCAGCTTTGTTTTTGTTGTACAAGATTGCTTTAGCTATTTGAGGTCTCCTGTGTCTCCATATGAATTTCAGCATCATTTTTTCTAGATCTGAGAAGAAGGTCTTCGGTATCTTGATTGGTATTGCATTGAATCTATAAATTGCTTTTGGGAGAATGGACATTTTGATGATATTGATTCTTCCAATCCATGAGCATGGAAGATTTTTCCAATTTTTGGTATCCTCTTCTATTTCTTTAAGGTTTTGTAATTTTCATGTAGAGATCTTTAACTTCCTTGGTTAAGTTTATTCCAAGGTATTTGAATGTTTCTGTAGCTGTTGTGAATGGGATTGATCTTAGAAGTTCTTCTCAGCCGTGGCATTGCCTGTGTATACAAAGGCTGTTGATTTTTGTGCATTGATTTTATATCCTGCTACACTGCCAAACTCTTCTATGAGTTCCAATAGTCTCTTAGTAGAGTTCTTTGGGTCCCCTAAGTAAAGAATCATATCTGCAAAGAGGGATAGTTTAAGTTCTTCCTTCCCAATTCGTATCCCTTTAATTTCTTTTTCTTGCCTAATAGCTCTGGCTAAAACTTTGAGAACTATATTGAATAGCAGTGGTGAGAGTGGGCATCCCTGTCTGGTACCAGATCTCAGTGGAAATGCTTCCAACTTTTCCCCCATTCAATAGGATGTTGGCCATGGGTTTTTCATAAATTGCTTTGATTGTATTGAGGAATGTTCCTTCCATACCCAGTTTGCTTAGAGTTTTCATCATGAAAGGGTGTTGTATTTTATCAAATGCCTTCTCGGCGTCTATTGAGATAATCATATGGTTTTTCTTCTGCAGTCTGTTAATGTGGTGTATCACGTTGATTGTTTTGTGAACATTGAACCATCCTTGCATACCAGGGATAAATCCCACTTGGTCTGGGTGGATGATCTTTCTTTTTTTTTTTTTTTATATTTTATTTAATGAATATAAATTTCCAAAGTACGACTCATGGGTTACAATGGCTTCCCCCCCCATACCATCCCTCCCACCCACAACCCTCCCCTTTCCCACTCCCTCTCCCCTTCCATTCACATCAAGATTCATTTTCGATTATCTTAATATACAGAAGATCAGCTTAGTATACATTAAGTAAGGATTTCAACAGTTTGCTCCCACACAGAAACATAAAGTGAAAAATAATAGATGATTTTTTTTAAATGATGATGAAATCAGATCAGACCTATTGTCATGTTTAATCCCAGTGAGAGTCAAGTTGGGAATTGATAATTTCTTTTTCTTTTTTTTTTACAGAAGATCAGTTTAGTGTACATTAAGTAAAGATTTCAATCGTTGGCACCCCCATAGAAACACAAAGTGAAATATACTGTTTGAGTACTTGTTATAGCATTAAGCCTCAGTGTACAGCACATTAAGGACAGAGATCCTACATGAGGAGTAAGTGCACAGTGACTCCTGTTGTTGACTTTACAAATTGACACTCCTGTTTATGGCATCAGTAATCTCCCTATGCACCAGTCATGAGTTTCCAAGGCTATGGAAGCCCCTTGAGTTCTCCGACTCTTATCTTGTTTAGACACGGTCATAGTCAAAGTGGAGGTTCTCTCCTCCCTTCAGAGAAAGGCACCTCCCTCTTTGAAGACCTGTTCTTTCCACTGGGATCTCACTCACAGAGATCTTTTTGCCAGAGTGTCTTGGCTTTCCATGCCTGAAATACTCTCATGGGCTTTTCAGCCAGATTGGGTGGATGATCTTTCTGATGTGTTGTTACATTCTATTGGCCAGAATTTTATTGAGGATTTTTGCATCTATGTTCATCACGGTTGTTGGTCTGTAATTCTCTTTTAATGCTGCATCTTTTTCCCGCTTAGTTATTAAGGTGATGCTGGCTTCATAGAAAGAATTTGGGAGGATTCCCTCTTTTTCAATTGTTCTGAATATTTTGAGAAGAATTGGAGTTAGTTCTTCTTTAAATGTCTGGTAGAATTCAGCAGTGAATCCATCTGGTCCTGGGCTTTTCTTTGTTGGGAGGGCCTTTATTACTGTTTCAATTTCTGTCTCAGTTATGGGTCTTTTCAGGTTTTCGATGTCTTCCTGGTTCAATTTAGGTAGGTTGCATGTGTCCAGGAATCTGTCCATTTCTGATAGGTTTCCCTGTTTGCTGGCATACAAGTCCTTGTAGTAATTTCTGATGATTCTTTTTATTTCTGTAGTGTCTGTTGTTATGTTTCCTTTTTCATCTCTGATTTTATTGATTTGGGTCTTTTCTCTTCTTTCTTTAGTTAGTTGGGCCAATGGGGTGTCAATTTTGTTTATTTTTTCAAAAAACCAGCTCCTCGTTTGACTGATTTTTTGTAATTTCTTTGGATTCAATCCTGTTGATTCCTTGTCTGATTTTAATTATTTCTCTTCTCCTACTAGATTTGGGTCTGGTTTGCTGCAAATTTTCTAGATCCTTTAGATGAACTGAAATCTCATTTATTGGTGCCTTTCCAATTTCTTGATGTAGGCACCTATTGATATAAACTTTCCTCTTAACACTGCTTTTGCTGTATCCCATAAGTTTTGGTATGTTGTGCTGTTATCGTCATTTACTCGCAGAAAATTTTTTGATTTCTCTTTTGATTTCTTCTATGACCCATTGTTCATTCAGGAGCATGTTGTTCAATCTCCATATGTTTGCATATGTTCTAGGGGCTCCTGATTTGCGATTTCCAACTTCATTCCTTTATGGTCTGAGAAGCTGCATGGTATGATTCTGATTCTTTTGAATTTGCTGAGACTTGCTTTATGGCCTAGTATGTGGTCAATCCTAGAGAAGGTTCCATGTACTGCTGAGAAGAATGTAAATGCTTCTGTGTAGGATGAAAAGTTCTGTAGATATCTGTTAGATCCATTGGGCTATAGTGTTGTTTAAATCTACTGTCTCCTTGTTGATCTTCTGTCCTGTTGATCTGTCTATTTCTGAGAGTGGAGTATTGAAGTCCCCCAGTACTATTGTATTGCAGTCTAAGTCTTCCTGTAAGTCCCTTAACAAGTCTTTTAAATAAACCGGTGCCCTGTAATTAGGTGCATATACATTGATAATAGTTATATCGTCTGGTTGAATTGATCCCTTAATCATTATATAGTGCCCCTCTTTGTCTCTCTTAACAGTTTTTGTGTTGAAGTTTATTTTGTCCGATATTAAGATGGCTACGCCTGCTCTTTTTTCATTTCTGTTGGCATGGTATATCTTTTTCCAGCCTTTCACTTTCAGTATGCATGCATCTTTGTTGGAAAGATGTGTTTCTTGTAGGCAGCAAATAGATGGGTTTTGTTCCTTAATCCATTCAGGCAATCTGTGTCTGTTAACTGGGCATTCAGACCATTAACGTTCAATGTGACTATTGATAAGTAGTAACTTTGCCCTGCCATTTGCCAAAGATATTTTCTACTACATACTCTGAACTTCCTGTGATCTTTTGCTGTGAGGTTTCCTTCCTTTACCTTCTTTCATATTGATGACCGTGTTTCTGTGTTTCTGTGTGCAACACATCTTTAAGCATCTTTTGCAGGGCTGGACGAGTGGCAACAAATTCTTTCAATTTCTGTTTGCTATGAAAGGTCTTTATTTCACCTTCATTCACAAATGAGAGCTTTGCAGGATATAATATTCTGGGCTGGCAGTTTTTCTCTCTTAGTACCTGGGCTATGTCTCACCATTCCCTTCTAGCTTATAGGGTTTCTGATGAGAAGTCAGCTGTGAGTCTAATTGGGGATCCTCTGAGAGTAATCTGACGTTTCTCTCTTGAACATTTTAGAATCTTTTCTTTATGTTTCACTGTGGAGAGTTTAATTACAACGTGTCGTGGTGAGGATCTCTTTTGGTCATGTTTACTGGGGGTTCTATGAGCTTCCTGTACTAGGATGTCTTTGTCCTTCTCCAAACCTGGGAAGTTTTCTGCTAGTATCTCACTAAAAAGGCCTTCTAATCCTTTCTCTCTCTCCATGCCTTCAGGAACTCCTAGAACCCGAATGTTGGGTTTTTTAATAGTGTCCTGTAGATTCCCAACAATATATTTTAGATTTCTAATTTCCTCTTCTTTTCTTTGGTTTGACTGTATACTTTCCTGTGCTCTGTCTTCTAAGTCCGATATTCTCTCATCTGTTTCACTAACTCTGTTTTTAAGGCTCTCTAATGTGTTTGTCATTTGATCTATTGAGTTCTTCATTTCATTTTGATGTCTCTTCACTACCACACTTTCCTGTTCTACTAGTTTCTGCATTTCATTTTAATTCCTCCTTAAGATTTCATTTTCTCTAAGGAAATTTTCTATCCTGTCCAGTAAGGACTTCCGCAGCTCAACCATTTGTTTATGAAAACTTCTAATTGTTCTTATCATAAATTGTTTTAAATCAGTATCTTTCATTTCTTCCATCTCATCATCTTCATAATCTTGGCTTGGGGTGTCTTGTTCATTTGGGGGTGTCATAATGTCTTCCTCGTTCTTGTTTCCTTGGTTTCTGCATTTGTTGCTTGGCATTGTGGAGATATGCTTTGGATTCTTCTTCCCTCGCTGTGGTGTTTTTTCTTGTTATACTACGACTGTATTAAGTGGACTGTCTGCTTTTGATGGAGCCTTAGAGGCTTGAGATGGGTGTGGCCTGAGAGCTCTGTTTGGTTCCTTAGGGTTAAGGGTGTGCCAAAAGTGACACTCCCAGGTTAGGTGGGGTAAACCTCTCTCTCTTTCTTTTTTTGATTCAGAAGGGAAGTAATTCTGCACAGCTGAGCAGAATTGAAGGTAGTTAGCAAGCAAATGATATACCCACAGGAGCCAGAGATCGGAAGCTCTTTCCCAACGACCACACAGGGAATCTGTACTGCCCTCAGTGTGGGCTCAAATTCTCCTTCAGTCTCCCACTGGGTTGCCAAGGTTACCAAATTTTAGCATCTCTGGAGAGTACTCATGTGAATTCCGTGAGTTCTCTCCCCCTCTCCCCCACTGTCTTTTTTTTTTTTTTTCACAGTCTCAGTTCATTAGCACCACACATTCACTAGGTCCTAATCTCCTGTTATTTCACACACACACCCGCCCAGAGTCAGGTTTTTCTGCTTGGCTGAGGGCAGCTGCAGACCTGAAGTTGCCCTGCTTATGACATATGTCCAAAATGGCACCTGCTCTTTGTCTTGCTGGCCTTTGAGAGGTGAGCAGAGAGAAACTTGTGTCCGTATCAGTCACTTTTTTTTTCTCCTCTCTCTTCTAGTTAGCCTGGTGAACTTTTCCCCACGGGGTTTCAAGCCTTCTTCCCTCTAGTCTCCTCTTTCCGCTTGCCCACTGGTGTCTCAGGCTATTGAGGTTTGGCTCACCTCGCGTTCCAGTGCTGGTGTGTGGATTCTGCCACTGGTGTCCCGAACCGTGGGCTCCCACGCTCTCCACGCAGGTCCACTGTGAATCACTAGTTCCGGAAAAGTTTCCTCTGCTGTTTCTTCCCCTACTCTTCCTTGAACCTGCAGTATCTCCACTTTTATTAAACTGTCTCTCCACGGACTATCAGTGTGCTCCCTTCCTATTTCACCATCTTGCCGCTCTCTGTCAAAATAAAGTCTTCTTTGACTTGCCATCCCCTCTTCTTCTATGAACACTAAAATCCTAAAACTTAACATAATGTCGCACAAAGACGACACCTTTGCTCCAGCCACCTCCAGGGCTAGCAAAGAAAAACTCCACAACAGTCCCGAGCAACTTCGCTCCAAAGAATGCTCCATGCCTAGCCTTCTTCTGTCTTTGCCCCTGCCCTTCTAGTGGCAGCCAAAATCTCTTTGCTGATAACTGAGACTGTTTCGTTGCTCTCTTGAAAAGTACTATGCGTGTGTACATGGGAAAATGGATTATGAGCTCTGTTTTAATTCGCTTACACTTGTGTTAGATATTCAAGAAGTATTTCCAACTACATGTACTCTTAAAATTTATAGAAGGCATTAGACCTTTTGGTAAATGTTTTTGTAAGTTATTTGACAGCTAAAATTGCTTACTAAGTTTTCACTTGATATTAAGCAATCCAGGAAACCTGACTTGTTCCCTTATTCCTCTCTTCTCTTCAAGGTGGGAAACTGAGTCTATCCAGAAGGACTCTGCATCAGGATGTACAGTTTGAACTTTAATACTTATGTAAGACAGCATGGGTAAGGTGGTCTTAATGTCTGATCTTACCTAGAAGGACATAGCTTTCCCCATTGGCATTGTCTTATCTAACAGGAAGAATATTGTCATAACATGCCTGCAACACAGATTTCTAGCTCATGCCAGCAAAGCTTAGGGAGAGGGTTGAGCGCCCCCTTGGCTGACATTCCTAAAGGCTTCCTCTGTGTTCTACTTTAACAGAGACCAGGAGAAGAGGCGTGAGGGAGCAATGCAGGGATGGGTGGCAGGCCAATTAATGGCTGCCTTTCACACTGCTCTGCCATCAAGGAGACTCAACAAGGCCAGGCCACCCCCAAATGGCACCAGTTTTCAATATGAGGAGTTGGGGCATTGGGCAAGCAGCTGTCAGCTCTGCCAAGAGCCAGGCCATTGGAAATGGAACTGCCCTAGGGGTTGAATGACTCCTGGGTCCAAACTGCAGACCCTGTTGGCCCCAAGCTTAAAAAGGCCTTCACTCTGCCCAGTTTCCAAAGTAACCACCGTTGTCATTAGGGTGACAGCCTAGGGTCAGTAACAATCCAGGCAAAGCAGTAGATTTGCTTTTAGAGATGCCACTACTAACCTCCTATGCAGGCCAGCTCTTCTCCCAGGCCAGCTAGGTAATGGAAGTCAACAGGGTGCCTTCCCTAAGGAGGTTCACACCTCCCTTACGATGTCTCATCTAGTCCCACAAGTGAAGGGATATATAGGTCTGGATCTCATATATACCTGGCCAGGCCTTAATGCCCATCTGATTTTTTTCAAGCCGCTCCTGTCAGTTTCTTTCTGCCTCTCAATGGGAAAACTCCCTCCTGGCTTAGACAGCACCTTTCTTAGGTCCTCTAATAATGACTCTGTCCTTTAATCTGCTAATTAGATTCATTTGCTCCAAGCAATAAAATTCTAGATGACCACGCACATGAAACCTTGAACAGAGACAGTTTCAGTGAGCTAATGCTGCAGCCCCCTCAAGAGGCCATCTGCTGGAACCCTGTCTTGACCATGGGTCCCCACTCCACCCCTACTCAGCATGAAGAACTCAGCTTTAGTCCTTGCCCAACCCCCTGACAGCAGCCAGGGTTTCCATAATCAGGGAGGAAATAAGAGAGCCCAGGACTAGAAGCAGACTAGACGAACTCTATCCTATGGTGCCTTGCTACATTACACACTAAACAAAATAAGGGCATTCTTTCTCTTCGGCAACCAGGCATACGGAGAGCACACTTGCTTGTCTATTTTCCTCCTGTCCTCCTTTTGGCCATTTTTCCACCATGGGCAATGTTTCTAATTTCTTCTTTTATCCTCATAATCATAGTGCTCCTATGATTAACATTTCAAAAGTCCTTATGGGAGCAGATGATTGCTATATCCCAAGCCATCACACAGGAACAGCACAAGACTGCTCTTCTTCGCTCAGTCTGATCTAGAGTATAGACACCCTGCCCTGCATCAACGCCCCATATCAGCAAGGAGTAGCCAGAAAGAAACCAGCTCCGCTTCTTATCCATATGCAGAGTCAGGATTGATGGAACAAGGACACAAGCCTCACCCATTTCAGGTTCTTGCTACCCCTGCCTTCTTTCAAAAGACCAGTTCAGTCTCACACCCTGTGTTGTTCCCCACCCCACCCCTGCACCCTTCCCCAGGTTTGGAAGCCCGCGGGCCAAACCTGAAGAACCTGTAAGGGGAAGCTCATCTCCACCTGCTGTCTCCCACCCCCAATCCCAGCCCACCTAAGATATAAAAAGGCCCAGCCTGCTGGGATCTGGGCTTCTGCCACATGTTGGGTCTGTGAGCATGATGGCATGGTAGGTTGGTTGACCTCTGTGAGTTTATTTTCTCTGAATACATTAGGTCTGGCTGTGAAAAAAAAATTAATTATGGTAGCCATTTAATAAATACTACATAGCTGCAAAAAAGAATTAAGAAGTATTCTATGTACTGATATGGAATAATACGTGAGATTGATTGCTAAATAGAGAATGTAGGAGGCACTTATTATGCCTTTTTTTTAACTTATTATGCCATAGCACCAGCCCTAGAAGAGGTTTTCAATAAGTTATCTTTCGTGCAAGGAAAGAACAGACACATATTCATATTTATATATGTAAGCTCGTATGTATGAAGGGTCTTCAAAAAGTCAAAAAAAGCAGGTTAGAAAAAAACTATGAACGTCAAATTTTTTGGTGCCAATATAAATTTACTTTAGTTCCATTTTCCATGAACTTTATGAAGTACCCTCAAGTATATTATATACATGTATGAGAAGCTAATCAAGATCGTGACCCTTTAGTGTGTTAGGGGGGGAAGCAGGGCACATTCAGGCAGAGGTAGAAATGAGCAGTATACATCTTTTCATAATGTCTGGATTTTTGAGTAATACAAACTAATCACCTATTCAAAAATGGATGACCATCTTGAACTCCAACTAAAGATGATTCAAACCTTTTAAGAGTATCAACTGCCAAGTCAGGTCATAGACAAGTATGTGACTATACACACACACACATATACACACACACATACATACATACATTCACACAAACCTGGGGAACATCTTCTTTGCCTTCCCCGCTCCATTGCTCAGACTTGGAGTGTTCCATCTATTATAGACTGAACGTGTCCTCAAATTCATACACTGAAGCCCTTAACCCCAACATGATGGATCTGGATATGAGGCCTTCAGGAGAGATAATTAGAGGGTAGATCAAATTACATGGCTAGGACTGCCACCATTATATAAGAAGAGATACATAATCTTATAACCTCCTATAAGAAGAGATGTGAGAGGATCGCTGTCTCCCTCTCCCCACACCTCACACAAAGAAAAGCTCAACAGCAAAACAACGTCCACCTACAAGACAAGAGGTCTGAGAATCAAACTACCTTCCCAGCACCTAGACCTTAGACATTCCCACCTTCACAACTGTGAGAAATAAGTGTCTGTTGCTTAAACCACCCAGTCTACAATATTCTCTTAGAGCAATCTGACAAGGTAAACATTTATTTCTTGCTCACACACCTGGGTGTTCAAGTCTGCAGAAGGCTCTCCTCCACGTGGTCAGAGAGCAGGATCCTTCCATCTGGTGCCCTTCCACCCCCTCCCATTTTCTAAGGCCTAGATGCCATCTGTGTCCAACTAGCCAAAGAAAAGTAAGTGCAGGGTGGACACACATGCTCATATGCTTCCTAAAAGCCTTAGCCCAGAAGTATCACCCATCACTTCCTCTCAGATTCTATTGGTAGAAACATGCCACATGTCCATGTCAAGGGCAAGGTGGGGCTTGGAAATGCATTCCCTGGCTGGGCAACTTCTTCCATCCTAAACATTTACTATGGAAGGGGAGACTAGACAGTTACTCGTCTCTCCCACCCTCTTTTTTCCATTACTGAAGGAACTCTGGGAGAGTTACCAGGCATCATTCATCCAGTAAACCTTTTCAAGGAATCCTTACGAAGTCCTTAATGATATAAAGGAGACTTTGATGTGGCCCCAAAGCAGCCCATCTCCAATTGGAATGATGAAGGCAGACTCCAGAGAGCCACAGGAGTGAACTGGAGATCCCACTTTCACTGAGCCTCCATGTGGCCCAGGACAGAAACCAGAATCACCTTTCCCATCACCCACCTTCGATTCTCTTCTTCTTATTTCCTTGTTCCCTTATGATTGTCTCTGTTTGGTTTATCTCCTATTTATGGCAAAAAAGGGCCTTCAGTGACCAACTGAGTGACTCCAAAGTCAGCACTTATTCCACAGAAATGGCTTCTTCATGGCTTATAAGGCAAATGCAAATCGTCCCCGTAACCCTGTCTGTCCCGTACCTTCAACAGTGCTTACATATATGTGCACATAAAAACCCACGCATACACAGTGGTGTGGTAGCTGTGATGCAGCACTCACTGGGTCCACACACAAGGGAGACAGACAGGACACTGTGTAGGAATGAAAGGAGAAACACATCAACAGATATCTGAGGGGGCAATGATTAGGGATAGATTTTGAGGTGAAAAACTCTGCCAAGACTCAAAGCAAAAGAGATAGAGCCCAGTCCAGGAATTCAGCAGGTGGAGACTGTTGCATTGAACTACAGAAAACAACATAAAAATTCTACCAGACCACATAACTTGAGAAGTCACTTCCCTGTCACCAAAGATCTACTTAGTTATTTATAAACATCAGATGCACTCATGATGCAAATACGTTTTCCTCCCAGAGAAGCTACATTTCTTAGATAGCATTTTCTTCAGTTCCCTCCTTGTCTTTTGTTTTTTAAAGATTTATTGTCATTTATTTGAAAGGCAGGGTTACAGAGAAAGATGGAGAGACACAGACAGAGGTCTTCCATCTGCTGCTTCACTCCCCAGATGATCACAATGGCCAGGACTGGGCCAGGCCAAAGCCAGAAGCAAGGAGCTTCTTCCAGGTCTGTCACATAGGTGGCAGGGGCCCAAGGACTTGGGCCATCTTCCACTGCTTTCCCAGGCACAATAGCAGGGAGCTGGATTGGAAGTGGAGCAGCTCAAACCAGCACCCAAATGGGATGCCAGTGCTGCAGGCACTGGTTTACCCTGCTGTGCCACAGTGGCCCCTCTCCCCCATCTTATTAAGAAAAAAAAATGCAGTCACCAAGCATGGTTTCTGTTTATTCATTTGTTCATCCAACAAACATTGGCCGAACCCTTACCAGGCACGGAGGATACAGAGGAGAAAGGGCAGATGAGATCCCTGCCCTCCCAGTCCTACCACAGAAGCAGATGTTAATCAAATGATGGCAAACACAGGAATACACATCTCTAAGAATAAAGGAGGCCACAAGAGAGTAGGGTTTGCTGGAGGTGGGGCTTCAGAGAGGGCTTCTCTGCCTAAGGGACACCTGAGCTGGGAATAGATCTTCAAAAAGTCTGACCACCCAAACATCAGCGATTTCCTCTAAGAGACATGACAAGTAAGCTGATAATGTCTACTTGTCTGTTCTGTGTCAGGTACTGGGCTGGGCCATCTCTCTATGTGGTGTCAGTTTCTTCTGTCCAAAGTGCTTTCAGGCAGGTGATCTGCTGCACCGTTTTCACTGCTTAGGAAACAAGCTTCCAGAAGTTCCAGCAGCCTGATTGCACCTGATGCTGCCTAAGAGGCAGCTCAGGGGGTCCCACCAAGACCCAGAGAAGACAGGGCTGCTTGGCAGGAAAGTCGGGAAGAGACTCGGCACCTGCTGGGGAGGAAGAGTGGCTGCACCCAGGTGTGGTCACATGCCTAAATGCCCAGAAATGGACATGTCGAGAAATCATAACCATGTAGGCTGGAACCACCACACATGCCTCCCAGGCAGTGCACACAGGCCACCAGCAAAACAGCTCAGCCCGGGAGAGGGCCTGTCCTTTTGTACAGATTTCTATCAGCGCGATCTGGGACTCGACAGCATTTGACCTCTCCTGCTGAGTCCTTCCCAGTTCCCATCATCGTTCCTGGCAGGACTCTCAACCTCCCATAAAAAGCAAAGTGTGACCTATTTTAAAATCCCTCAAGGGAAAGAGTCAGCGGGTTGCCTTGGCAACCAGTGTGGGGCTCTTTTAGGAGACCTGTTTGGTTCTTCCTTTGGTCTAACCTACTTCCGCCCTGATGTAATTCAAAGCTCATGGGTTGGATTCTCAGGGGTGGAGGAGCAGAGAGAAAATGACTTCCCCACAACCACACCCTCCCACGGGTCCCTGGAGAAAGGGCAGGAGAAGAGAAGAGGACGTGACAGAGGAAATCTGGGAGGGCACGCTCACCCAGAAATGGGGGTGGAGAGGCAGGGGCCTGGGCAGTTCCTCACCCTGAATATCTGTACTGATAGGGATGGTGCCACTTTTCCCTCTACTGACTACGCTCACTCCAAACCCAACAGCCTTAGGAAGCCACCCTCAGTGGGCTCCTACAACCCTGACCATCCAGGTTGCCGACAAGGGCTTGTCTTGTGGCCTTGTGTCTTCAGCTTTACTGTACACACATCCTGACACCCTTTCTCCTACCAAAGTTCCCAGAATTAAGAATCCATAACTGAGTTCCCTCTCCAGTCACTTCATCAAACATTGGCATACACATTACTTCTGACTTCCAGGAAATTTCCAGGACTGCTTTTGTCTCCTCTATGTCGCTGAGTGCACAATCACCCCCCTTCACCCATTCTTTCTAGAAGGAGAAACCCTCATGCCAACAGGTTTCAAGATGTTAATCTGACCGCCATAAAGACATGACTTCAAAATCAAGAGAAAACCAATGCTGAAAATCTCTACTTTCACCGAAATTTTAAGAAATAAAAATTAAAAAAAAAACTAAGTCCTTTGATCCTGGCCCTATCCAAAAGGCAGGAAGCAGATCTTTGGTGAAAGTGAGCGAATGTCATGATTGCTTCCCAGGACTATTTGAATGCAAGTGACAGAACCACAAGTCAAACTGCCTTAAGTGAAATAAAAGGGGAGAGAAGAAATGTATGGAGTCAGTTAACTTGGAAACACTGCTGGCTCTGGTAGCTCCAACAATGTCTCGGTCCTCCTTATTTTAGCTTCATTCTCAGAAGGCCCTTCTGACATGGTGGCAGGATGACAAGAGGAGAAATGGGTATCAACCCTACTGGGCTGGCAGCTCCAGCTGGAAGCAGTCTCTACCTTCCCCAAAGTTCCAGTGAAGCATACTCTTGGAAGCAGTGTGGGACCTACGTCCAGCCCTGAGCCTCACCCCGGCAAAGCCTGTGTCATGTGTCTATTCCCTGGAGCCAAGTGGATACAATCACCTCTACAAACCTTGTGACCTCGAATAGAGGAGAGGTAGTGACCAAGCGCAAATGCAAAGTGCTGTTAGCAGAGGCACCACACATGCATGGCTAGCAAACCACACACACCCATGGCCACACCACATCCTCTCTTCTCTTCCTTTTTCGGATTAAGAAGAATAAGACACGGAGTTGCAAGTATCTCATTCTTAAGAAACATCTTCAGGTCTAAAGGACTGGGCATGGTCAGAGTAGAATCCTCATTGGGAGATATTTTAAAAATTGAGTTGCCTAAAAATGGCATTGACCCTAAGTTCACAAAGACAGGACCAAATGGGAGCCTTATTTATTCATTGTCTCATTGAAATCCCCAGCTCTGTTCTGCCTTGAGGCCTCTCTCACTGGCTATGCATTGCCAGCCGTACTTTGCAGACATCAGAACATTTTCCTTAATTGTATGTCTGTATTTTTAAAAAATAAATAGTGGTGCTTATCACTCTGCCTGCACATGGAGACCTGGATGCGCCAGCTGACGCAAAGCAGTTTCTAAGCAACTTGCGGAGGCTGGTGCCTAATGCAACCGCTGCAAGATTTGGAGGGAAAATAAAATAAAACCCTTGGAAACGCAATGTGGAACCAATTTTGATTGGTTCATAAAGGCTGCATGGGGTCTCCTGGGAGGTTAATTCCATCTCAGGCTGATGGAAGGGGACTTGTTTCTGGAGAGCTGGGACCTCTCTGGCGTGGGACGTTTGATAAGTGGGTTTCTGGAGGATTCCAACAAGCGCGCTATCCTAGTAAGACTTGGCACTGATACCGTGTGACAACGGAAACACTGATGTCCAGAACCCAGAGAGGCTCTGAAGAGTGATGGTGGAGAAAGAGGAGGACCAGGGCCAGGTTCCCGTGTGCTTCCCACTGCCCAGGGCTCAATGAGACATTGCTGCGCCCCTAGTGAGGGGGTAGGTGGGCATTCTGGGTGAGCACTAAAGACCTACATCCACAGGACTGACCTTGCAGTGAGCAAGGAAAGGGAATAATCACAGACAAACAGGTTCCTGTCATTGCGCCAGCACAGCACATGCATCTGGACTATAGCACTCACCATCCTGTGGCTCTGGTAAGGTCATTTCATCTCTCTGCCCATGTTTTCTTGTTTACAACAGGATAGTTACAAAGATTAAATGATGATACAGCTTCCTAACCCTGCTAAGTGCTTAGTAAATATCTATCTGTTCCCTTTCTTCTGAAATGCAAGGCTACTTCAAACCCCCCCACCCCAACCAAGAAATTCACATTATCAATAAACTACACATGGATTTCAAAAAATGTAGGCATGGAAAGCCAAGATACTCTGGCTTTCCCAGTGGAAAGAACAGGTCTTCAAAGAAGGAGGTACCTTTCTCTGAAGGGAGGAGAGAACCTCCACTTTGAATATGACCTTGTCTAAACAAGATAAGAGTCGGAGAACTCAAGGGGCTTCCATAGCCTTGGAAACTCATGACTGGAGCATAGGGAGATTACTGAGGCCATAAACAGGAGTGTCAATTGGTAAAGTCAACAACAGGAGTCACTGTGCACTTACTCCTCATGTAGGATCTCTGTCCTTAATGTGCTGTACATTGAGATTTAATGCTATAACGAGTACTCAAACAGTATATTTCACTTTGTGTTTCTATGGGGGTGCAAACTGTTGAAATCTTTACTTAATGTATACTAAACTGATCTTCTTAAAAAAAAAAAGAAATTATCAATTCCCAACTTGACTCTCACTGGGATTAAACATTGACAATAGGTCTGATCTGATTTCATCATCATTTAAAAAATCATCTATTATTTTTCACTTTATGTTTCTGTGTGGGAGCAAACTGTTGAAATCTTTACTTAATGTATGCTAAACTGATCTTCTGTATATAAAGAGAATCGAAAATGAATCTTGATGTGAATGGAAGGGGAGAGGGAGTGGGAAAGGGGAGGGTTGCGGGTGGGAGGGACATTATGGGGGGGGGAAGCCACTGTAATCCATAAGCCGTACTTTGGAAATTTATATTCATTAAATAAAAGTTAAAAAAATGGAAAAAAAATGTAGGCATGGAAAGCCAAGATACTCTGGCAAAAAAAAAAAAAAAAGGACCTGAATAAAAGATCTCTGTGAGTGAGATCCCAGTAGAAAGAACGGGCCATCAAAGAAGGAGGTACCTTTCGCTGAAGGGAGAAGAGAACTTCCACTTTGACTATGACCCTGTCAGAATAAGATCAAAGTCGGCGAACTGAAAAGGCTTCCATAGCCTTGGCAACTCATGACTAGAGCCTAGGGAGATTACTGATGCCATAAACAAGAGTGTCAAATTGTTAGGTCAACAACAGGAGTCACTGTGTACTTACTCCTCATGTGGGATCTGTCCTTACTGTGTTGTTCAATGTGAATTAATGCTATAACTAGTACTGAAACAGTATTTTACACTTTATGTTCTGTGTAGGTGCAAACTGATGAAATCTTTACTTAATATATACTAAATCTATCTTCTGTATATAAAGATAATTAAAAATGAATCTTGGCCAGCGCCGCAGCTCACTAGGCTAATCCTCCACCTGAGGTGCCGGCACCCCGGGTTCTAGTCCCGGTTGGGGCACCAGATTCTATCCCAGTTGCTCCTCTTCCAGTCCAGCTCTCTGCTGTGGCCCGGGAAGGTAGTGGAGGATGGTCCAGGTCCTTGGGCCCTGCACCTGCTTGGGAGACCAGGAGAAGCATCTGGCTCCTGGCTTCGGATCGGCGCAGCGCGCTAGCCGCAATGAGCTGGCCATAGCGGCCACTTGGGGGGTGAACCAACAGAAAAAGGAAGACCTTTCTTTCTGTCTCTCTCACTGTCTAACTCTGCCTGTCAAAAAAAGAAAAAAGAAAATGAATCTTGATGTGAATGGAATGGGAGAAGGAGCAGGAGATGGGAGGGGTGCGGGTGGGAGGGAAGTTATGGGGGGGGGAGCCATTGTAATCCATAAACTGTACTTTGGAAACTTATATTTACTAAATAAAAGTTAAAAACATGTGTGCCAAAATAAACTTATCTTTAATTCCATTTTTTCCACAAAATTTTGTGAGCTACCCTTGAACATTCCCCTATCTGCTCCTGATGCCTTCCTTGGTGTTTCTCTGTCCATCATTTAAAATCAGGCATCCATTCAACAGGTGGCTCGTAAGGACCTGCTGCAGGGTTGTGGGAAAAAAAGCCCTCAGCCCTGTCCTGGCTGTGAGGATGCTTATAGCAGCTAGAGCATAAGGGGAGACAGTTAGAGCTGGCAGACATTCACAGGGGGGTGAGATGCATGCAAGAGGGAGTTCTAGAAAGGGGCAGAGGGTTTGGGAACCGCAGGCACCTCAGGTGTGCAGGGTAAGGGGTAGCTGTACGCTATGAAGCTGGGGCCACATGCACCTTGCAAAGCTTCATCTAAAGTGCAGCAGTGTAAAGGAATCTGCTTTTAATTTTAGGAAGATGACTCTGTATGCTGAGAGGAAAACAGGCTGCAGGAATGAATGAGGCAGAGTGAGGCTACAGACGCGGCCACAGTATAAGTTGCTGGAACAGAGGGTGTCAGTGCCCTGCCCACATTCCCTCAACCAGATCCAGGAAGTAGCTGCCAGCTTATCTTCCAGCCACAGTGCCAGGGGCCTGAGGAACTGCTCTTGCCCTTATTCTGCAACCTCTGTAGCAGGCCAGACACAGAGTTTAATTGGAATTAGCATATCATCTCCTGGACTTCCTTGCAGCTTGAGTGGGCTAACTCTGTAGCATGCACCTGCACTGCCTTGCAGAGCCTCTCCAGTGGAAAGATAAGCCAGCTGACCACAGCAGAGACTGGAGAGCCGGCACACGCTCCTTTGGCGGCTTCTTCTTTGATTCATTTTCCGTCTTGCCCATTGGAATTCTCTATCCAAATAAGCCATTGATACCCAAGCCCCTCTCACAAGGTAAAGGGCTGGAGGAACCCAAACCAAGAAGTTTATTGACAGCAGAATCTTTCGTAGAGTGGTTTTGATATTGAGGAGAAAAAGAAAGGCACTGGAGTTCATGGGAGAAAAGACATAGGGTATCAAATTTGCCTGTATCTCACTCCGTTTTGCTATGGTAACATGAAGGATCACATGAGAACTGGGCACCACCAATGTCATCAGTTAGCTCCCAGAACCCTGGGGCTGTAGGGAGGATCTTTGGAGCATAAGGCCCTTGCATTCTCCAACATTTCTTTTCCAGTTGATGTAGCAGAAGAATGCTTGGTGCCTGGATTACCCACAGTACCATCCATAAGGGCAAGAACCAAGTTCTAGAGGAAAGTCAATGCCAAATGAGAAAATTCTTCAAGCTCCATCATTTAGCATTAATTCATTTGCTAATCAGAAATTGAGTATTTTAGGGCCGGCGCTCTGGCGTGGTTTGTGAGGCCACTGCCTGCAGTGCCAGCATCCTGTGTGGGCGCCAGTTCAAGGCCTGGCTGCTCCACTTCCGATCCAGCTCTCTGCTGTGGCCTGGGAAAGCAGTGGAAGATGGCCAGGGACCTTGGGCACCTGCACCTACATGGGAGGCCTGGGGGAGGCTCCTGTCTCCAGGCTTCAGATCAGCTCAGCTCCAGCTGTTGCTGCCAGTTGGGGAGTGAACCAGCAGATGGAAGACCTCTCTCTCTCTCTCTCTCTCTCTGTCTCTCTCTCTGACTCTTTCAAATACATAAATAAATTGAGTATTTTTTAAATGCTTCTTTGTACCGACCTCACGGTGAACCCTATGGGAATGATGTTGGACAAAGCCAGAGTTTCCTTTGTTCCCAAGTCCAGATGGACTGGCAATAGTTGATTCCTGTCTGTGTCTTTGAGCTATACACTCAGTTGGGGGCAGTACTTTTTAAAATAAATTTTATCTATTCCTACAACTCAAACTAATGCAAAAAGTCCATTAATACAATACATATTATGCAAATTCCAGATTTTACATAGAAAAATGGGCAAATAACTGACAGTTCTCCAGAAGAGAGTCAATCACTCTTAAACTTAAGATTCACAATGCATTTTATAATAGAGAAATTGCCTCATGAACAATCAAAACATTGATTGTCACACTGTTAGGGTATATAAATACAGGCCCTTTCATGTATTTCTTTTTTTTTTTTTTTTTTTTTTTTTTTGACAGGCAGAGTGGACAGTGAGAGAGAGAGACAGAGAGAAAGGTCTTCCTTTTGCCGTTGGTTCACCCTCCAATGGCCACCGCGGCCGGCGCCCTGCGGCTGGTGCACCGCGCTGATCCGATGGCAGGAGCCAGGAGCCAGGTGCTTTTCCTGGTCTCCCATGGGGTGCAGGGCCCAAGCACCTGGGCCATCCTCCACTGCACTCCCTGGCCACAGCAGAGAGCTGGCCTGGAAGAGGGGCAACCAGGACAGAATCTGGCGCCCCAACCGGGACTAGAACCTGGTGTGCCGGCGCCGCTAGGCGGAGGATTAGCCTAGTGAGCCGCGGCGCTGGCTTCATGTATTTCTGATAGAAGTGTAAATTGTTAGATATCTGTGAAGGAAACTTGGAAACCTCTTTGTTTCTGTTGTTTTTGTTAAAGATTTTTATTTATTTATTTGAGAGGTAGAGTTAGAGACAATGAGAGGGAGAGACAGAAAGAAAAGTCTTCCATCCGCTGGTTCACTCCTCAAATGGCCGTAACAGCTGGAGTTGGGCCAATTTGAAGCAGAGAGCTGGATCAGAAGTGCAGCAGCTGGGACTTGAACCGGCACCCATAGGGGATGCAGGCACTGCAGGTGGCGGGTTTACCTGCTACACCGCAGCACCAGCCCAGGAAACCTCTTTCAACAACACAAATACATAGAAGGCAACCATTGGTGCAGTGGTGAAGGGGCACTTGGGATGCCCACATCCCCTATCAGAGCCCCTGGGTTCAAGTCCCAGCTCTGCTTTCCATCCAGCTTCCTGCTATATGCAAACCGTGAGAGGCAGCAGGTGGTGACTCGAGTAACTGGATCTCCATCACCCACATGGGAGACCAAGCTTGAGTTCCAGACTCCTGGCTTTGACCTAGCCCAGCTGCAGCTAATGTGAGCATTTGGGGAGTGAACAAGTAGATGGAAGATCTCTCTTTCTGTCCCTCTACTTGTAAGTAAGTAAATATTTTCTAAATAAATGAGTAAATAAAACGCAGTTTTGAAAGAACAATACAAATACATGATGCCACTTGATTCCAAGTCCAGCATTTTTTTTCTTTAAGGTTGACTCACACTTGTGGGAAATGGCAAAAGTTTGAAAATGGGGTCACTGCAGCATTATGTGTCTTAGCAAAAGATCAGGAGGAAGCCAATGATCATCAATTTGGAAATGGTTAAATTAATCATAATATGTCCATTCAATGCGGTAGTATGCAGCTGAAAAAAAATAACAAGGGAGCTATATTTGTACTATAAGAAAACATCTCCAAAATTCAGTGTTAAACATTTTCAAGAAAAACAGCAATATGTAATAAGAGGGAGCCTCAAAAAGTTCATGCATACTATAAAAAACTTTTTTGTAACAAACTACTCACTGCCTGAATCCAAATAAGTTGCTGTGCATCATACGAATGTTCTCTTAGAATTGCCCTGAGATTACCTGGATTCATTCTACTTTGAGCACACAACATCTTCTACGGAAATGATTTACATTGAATGTCTACTAAACACTTAACACTGTGTTAGATCCTTCGCTTTAGAGTCTGATTCTCTCTTCCATTGAGACTTCAGGATCTTTCCTATTTCTTCTCCATGTCTGCTTTTATGCCAACCCACTTTCTGATTCAAGGCTTTGTTCCAATCCTAGTTCCAGGTCTCCAATATTGCCCTATTCAAGGCCCTTTCCTTCTATAGCATCAACCTGTTTTTAATGTCCATGCAGCATCCCGTATTACACTGCCTTACTCAACCCATCTTGTTCTCCAAGACGCCTCCCAGTCTTAGTAGAAGGGAGTTCCCCCTAGAACATCTTCAATATTCCCTCTTCCACGTACAGCTACAACTTTTCTTTGCTAACACCTGTCTCTGGCCAACCTTGTATTAACAACACATTCTCCAGTCAGGAATGAGGCCCATTTCTCTTCACGTATGGTCTTCTGACTCAAATGATATCATCTCATTTCTGCAAAGTCCATTGCTGGATGAGATACTACAAATATATATATGCATGAAATGCAAGAAGCCTTTATTTTGAAACTAAAATCTCACAATGCTACATGAGGTTCAGTTGCTATGAGATGAATTTGTACCATCCGATCATCTGAAATGCTACTCTTGGCTCTGTCATCGACCTAGGCAGAAGGATCTATGGAGTCACACTGTCTCAAGCCTCTATTCCTTTCCTCCCTGCTCTGTTCCCATGGGATAGGCCACCAGCTGCCTGCTACATCTCTAGATTTTCATCTCCCAGACCAACTGGTCAGAAGTGCTGAGACACTAAGGGTTAACAGGAATTTCTTCATCCCACAAGAAGACTGCCTGGCTGATTCTAAGACACTGACACCTCTTACCTGCTGAGGTTCCATAAAGGTCAGAAGTTACTGCCCGGATCTGACTAGCAGGCAGCTTGGGCAGGGTTGTTAAGTGAGTCAATCCAGTGAGGTTTCTGTGTTCACTAATAATATTTACCTTCTACCTTCTTGGCTGAAAGAATATGTAATATTAAAATAGCTTGGATACAGTTCAAGTGCTACAAAAATGTAAGAAAGTATCATTTTGATTATTACGGTGCCCTATCTCATTTTTTTTCTCCTATTTCAGAATGCAAGATTATACCCTTATTGAGTCTAAATTGGAAGAAAATGCTACATTTTTATGCTGGGCCCTCCAAATAGTTCTCTGATGGCCCAGGACCAGAGCAGGCAGCGGCACAGGTGAGCCCTTCTTAATGACAGACAGAGAGGAGCGGAAGGGCTGAGCTTGAGCAAACACTGCCTCATGAAGCATTCCCCAGCTTGTCCGTGATATCTAAGGGCAAACCTGGGCTCCCCAGGCAGGAATTCAAAAAACCTCACATACCTCGACCAGAGATGTTTCAAAGGGCAGGGAGTCAGAGACAGGCACATAAAAAAAGAAAATGTCATTACATCCCCAGCAGCCAGCACAGTGCCTGACATAGAGCATGCACCAGCCAAACTACCCAGAAAATGCCGGATGGGTGGATGGAGAAAGGATGGGTGGATGGAGAAAGCATGGGTGGATGGAGAAAGCATGGGTGGATGGATCGATGGAAGGAAGCAGGGAGCAAGGGAAGAACAAGCATAAAAATACTCTCAAACTGGGCATCTATTTTTACAAAGTCTCTCTACCAAAATAACCAGAAACTGCCATTTCAAGTCCCAAGGCTGACTTTGGTCATGATCAGCACTGTTCGCGACCTAGTATTTGCCCCGATGCTGCTGTGGCTTAAAGACAGACTTTCTACAGAACCTGCAAAAGGCTTCCTTCTCAGAGGCTGATTAGGAAAAGGTTCTTGCTCTGAGCTGGCACAGTCAGTCTCCTCTATCTCTGTAACTCTGACTTTAAATAAATAAATCTTAAAAAAAGAGAAAATTTGCCTCCAAATTTGAATCTGGAAAATTATTCGAATAACATTTTTAAAGACTTATTCATTTATATAAAAGGCAGAGATACAGAGAGAGAGGGAGGGAGACAGAGAGATCTCCCATCCCCTGGTTCACTAAGTGCCCACTAACAGCTGGGGCTGGGTCCAGCTGAAGCCAGGAGCCTGGAACAACTTCTGGGCCTCCCACATGGGTGCAGGGGCCCAAACACTCAGCCATCCTCTGCTGCCTTCCCAGGTGCACCAGTAAGGAGCTGGATCAGAAGTGCAGCAGCCAGGACTTGAACCAGCACCCATACACGATGCCAGCACAGCAGGTGGCAGCCCAATCCTCTATGTCACAGCACCGGCCCCTAGAATAACCTTTGAAAAGAATCATAGTACATGGATTTTTAGATTTTAGTACACAGATTAAGAATTGTGTGTAAGCTGAAATGTCTGTGTACTGATACTGATTCTCAACACAAATAAAACCTCAGTTATGAGAACACTTTGATGCATGCACACGCGCGCGCGCACACACACACACACACCAGAGACAAAAGGCCTGCGCTTAAATATCTGAAGAGTCATTGTTGAAAGAAGGACTACATTTACTATCCCCGTTTTACAGATGGAGAAACTGAAGCTAAATCACCAGTTCGAGGTCACCTGGCACAGAAGGGATGATGGCTCCAGTCGAGCTCTGCCAGCCTGCTCGTGATGGTCCTTACTGAAGAATGTAACAGAACAGACAGAAGAACGGCAGATCGTGTGCTGCAAGTGTTCTGGTGGGCGAGGACTGGGGTGCAGTGGGCATCTGAGGAAAGAGCGTCAACCAGGTGCGGCTGGGGGTAGGGAGTGTGGCAGGTGTAAGAAGGATTTGATGCAAGAGCTGCGTTCAGAGGGGAGGGACCTTAACAGATGATTCAACTCTTTGCAGATCTATGGGCTTTTATTTTCTCACTTTTCCCCCAAGGTCTGTTCAGAAAAAGCCACATAGGATCTGTAACATTCAGTTCCTCAGTAGCCGTTAATACCCTTGTCTGGTTCTCAGAAGGCATTTGGCCTCTCTTGTGGTGGATGTGGATCTTGGGCACAGCCTTGGCAAATGGGTTCACTGCAGTGCAGTAAAGGGGCTGCCGATGCCTTCTCCCTTCTGCCTGCTGGATGCCTCAGTCCATCATCGGCTCTCTGTAGCAATCAAGGGATGGGCCAAGGAGTGTGTGTGTGTGTGTGTGTGCATGCGCACGCATGCATGTAGGCATGTATGTGCCCTTGTGTATCTGTGTGCATGTGTGTGTGTATGTGCCTCTGTGTGTGTCTGTGCGTGTGTGTGATGAGAAGGCAGCAGGGAGATGGAAGCTCAGGACCCCATCTCTCCCCAGCCGCAAAGCATCCAGCCCAAGCACATACAACCCAAGCTGTCTGGCCCTTTGATGGGGACCCCATGCTGTGCCTGGCGCAGGGAATTTTTAATTCTCTTTCATTTTATTGAGCGGCTCCCCCTCCCCACCTCCCATCCCCGAGTCGGGTCTTAGGATTATTGGGTCCTTCTTCTCATTGATTTGTTTTTCTGACCTTTGTAGTAGAAACAGAAATATATGGATGGAGCAAGAAAGGAAGGAAGAAAGGGAGGGGGCGGGAGACTGCACAGCCTCCCCCTGGAAGGGAGGACGCATGGGGACGGTCTCAGGTCTCGCCACATTTTACAGGGGAAAAAAAGGCCAGTACAGTTGCAGCTGCTTCCCAAGAAGAGAGCCACTGGGGAGGCAAGGCCCCTGGGCTGCCGGGTAAGGCCCCCACCTGTACTCCCGTCCAATACCCATGAGGGAGATGCGAGGGGCCCCTGCGCCTCAGTGCACTTGCTTTCTGCTACAAAAACCACTGCATCAGCTCTGATTTTCATCCTTTCAGTGAATACCTCCTGCGAGATGGGGAGTCAGGCTCCTCCACCCCGGGGGTGTCCTGCATCCACCTGAGGGGAGACACCTGAGAGGAGGTGCATGGCAGAGGGGCTCCCACTCTGTGTAAGGCTCTGCACGAGGTCCCAGAAATGCAGAGGCTTTTTCCTTTCCCTGTCTCTCGGCCCGTTTTTGTGCTCAACTCCATGTTTTTAAGCCAACTTCCCTGGTGCCTCCTCCATGGTGGACACTGGGGGAAAGGGAGGAAACGAGCATTTGTAGCAGACACACCGTCCAGCACTGTGGAAGGTGCTCTGTTTGTATTGCAGGCTCCTGGGACAGATTTTCCTGTTGGTCCAAAAACAGAAGCTGGGCCCCACAGCCACATCACCAACTGGAAGGCAGAACTGGATGTGAGAAGTGGTTATTCCCAGCAGGTGTGAGTGTTGCTCCTACTTCACAGCCCAATGAGAAGTCTCCAGGAGTCAGCACCAAAGACCTGGGGTTCTCTTAAGATGGGGAGTCTGGCCCCTCTGCCCCCAGGGACGCTCTGGACCCGCCTAAGCAGTGAAACACCTGTAGAGGAGAGCCCAGAAGAGCCTATCTTGCGGTTGTCTGGTGAGCCTGATGTCGTGAGCCCTCCACAGTCAGAACAGGGCCACACTTGATCTGTGTGCAGGCACAGGAGACTGTGTGGTAGACGACAGTACTCAAAGCTGAATGGAGGTGGAAGAGGTGACTGCCTATCTCAAGAGGGACCTCCAAGGACCTAAGTAGGCATTATGAAAGCAAACTAAGCCTTAAAAAAAAAGATTGATTTATTTGAAAGTTAGAGTGACAGACAGGGAGAGAGAGAGAGAGAGAGAGAGAGAGTTCTTGAACCTTCTGGTTCACTTCTCAAATGACTGCAACAGCCAGGGCTGGGCCAAGCCAAAGCCAAGACCCAGGAACTGCATATGCAGGTCCCCTCTATGAATGGCAGGGGCCCAAGTTCTCAGGCCATCTTCCTCTGCCTTCCCAGGCATATTAGCATGGACTTGGATCAGACACAGAGCAGTGGAGACTCGAACCAGCACCCCAATATGGGATGCTGGCACTGCAAATGAAGGTTTAATTTGCTGCACCACAATGCCCTCCCAAAGCTTAGCCTTTAAGCACCTGTCACAGTGAGTACCAGCATTAAGCCAGTGTTGGCCCAAGAAACACCAGCACCCAACAAAGGCAGCACCACAGATGAGCACAGTTATATAAACAGGTGTTTGTCTTTCTTTCCACTCTACCTAAAACAATGCCTGGAGAGGAACCAGGCACTGGACAGAGAGTAGCCACTCGAAGCTTGCCTAAGGGAGAGAAGTAATGTAGATGAGATCTCAACTCAGTCTGAGAATCAGCGGGGCCTGTGAACGCCATGCCTTCCACCTGCCAGTGCCCGACTCCGTTCATCTGTAGGCTTCCTCAAACCAGTGAATTCCTCTGGGCCCACAAGGAAGTGCTGGGGAATTAGCAGCTCCTGGAAGCACCCCTCATCCACTGACAGATGGGTACTGGTGTATAAATACCCCAGCTTCTTCCTTGGATAAAACAATTCTGAGTCTCTTGTTCTACGCTGTATCATTAAGTTGTCCATCACCACACAACAATTTACTCCCAAAACATAGCTGCTTCGTGCAACAATAAATATCTCTCTCACAGTTTCTATGGATCAGTATATTTAGGAGCAACTTACCCGGGTGGTTCTGGCTCCAGGTCACTCATGGGATTGTAATGAGGATGTCTTGTGGGGCTGCAGTCCACAGAAGGCACGGCTGGGGCTGGATGATCTGCTCCCAAGAAGGCTCATTTGTGTATCTGGCCAGTTGGCTCTGTGGGCAGGAGATCTCAGTCCACCATAACAGACCTCTTGATGTCCTTGTAATCTGTGGCCAGCTTCCCCCAGAGTTCGTAATCCAAGAGAATCAGAGATCGACATGGGAACAGCAAAGTCTCTTATGACCTAGCCTCCAAAGTCAGATGCTCTGTAAATTGTCAACTGCTACATAACACATCGCTCCAGGATGCAGCAGCTAAAAGAAATGATTGGCTCACAGTTTCCGTGGGTCGGGAATACAGGCACAGCTTAGCTGGGTGCCTCTGACTCATGGTCTCTCAAGGCTGCTATTAAGGTGTTGGCCAAGGTTGCAGGCATCTCAAGGCTCAGCTAGGGGGTGAGGGAAATCCACTCCCAGGGCTCACTCACCTGGCTGTTGGCAGGTGCAGGTCCTCAGTGGCTGCAGGCTGGAGATGACGCTTCCTCACCATGTGGATCTCTGCCTAAGGCAGCCTACTGCATAACCTCTGGTTTGTCCACTGAGCCACTGAGGGAGAGAACAAGGGAGCACAGGTGAGAAGAAACTCAGAGTGTTGTTTGGAACTTAATCTCAGAAGAGCTATTCACCACCTTCGCCAGGTCCTGCTGGTTAGAAGTGAGCTACTTCTTCCTAGTTGTAAGCGGCCCACACTGTAGGGGACAGAATTACAGCACAGCATGAATAGGAGGAAGTGGACACAACTGAGGCCATCTCAGAGGCTGCCTACTGGACATACAGGCTACGTACATCATTCGCAGTGGGAGGATTCACACAAGGCTGAGTGCCAGGAGAGGATCACTGGGGCCAGCTCAAACTCAACTCTAACAAAACCACTTCTCAACAGTCCCCCAGTGAGGCTGAGCAGCTGTTAATAATGCAGCCTATAATGTGCACCTTCCCCCTGGCCCACTGTCCCACTTCTCTAGACGTCTTTCCTGGCCTCTTTTCCCAAACAAACCACTTAGATATGTACCCTTGCCTCACCACCTACTTCTAGGAGAGCCCAGGCTAAGACACAGAGTGAAATTTCAAATTGGATTTACAAAAAAGTACACTGACTCTTTTTCTGTCGCTGCAACAAAATACCTGAAGCGGAGCTGAATAATGGATAAGAAGAGAGGTTTTCTGAGCTCACGGGTTTAGAGGCTGAAAGTTCACCATCAGGTGACCCCATCTGTTCAGATTCTGGTGAGGGCATCACTGTATGAGGCCAGAGAGCAGAGAAGGGCCATTCTTACTCTTTTGCAACAGCCTCCTTTGTAGGAACTAACTAGGTTCACATGACCACGATGCTAACTCACTCTTTTCAAAGGCAGGGCCCCCAATGACCTAATTGTCTTTCGCTAAGCTCCACCTCTTAAATATTCCATCATCTCTTAACAGCACCTCATTGGAGATCATGTTTCTAACACATGGGCTGTTGGAAGAAAAACCACTTCCAAACCATAGCTCTGAGTGTATGTGTGTGTGTGAGAGAGAGAGAGAGAAAGAAAGAGAGAGAGAGAGAGAGGAACTGATACACAAATTCATTTCTCACTGTGGAACACAGCAGAAAAAAAAGAAAAAGAAAGGAAAAATGGAAAGCCACTACAGTGTCTTTAAATGCTGTAGGACTTCAGAGCAAAAGTAGTTCTACTGAAGCCTGATGAAAGAGGAGACATTAGAAGAGATTCAAAGGGAGAGAGAGAAAGCAGACAATAAAAAGTTGGAAAGCACACGGTAGTTTCACAAACAATGATGTTCAAACCAAGGATGTAGTATTTCTGGAGTTAAATCCCCACTTGTCTTTTGGAATTAGATTTTTATTTAAACCTCCTGACCACTTTTATCAAGCAAGTAAGGGCCTTGTGTCAAGACATGCATATTCTGCCTGAGCTCCAGCTAAGCCTCACACCCAGCAAATATTCCATACTTTCATGAGGGAGAATTGCTCTGTGACCAAACTGTAGAGATGAAATGCAAAAAGCCTTCATAGCATTGGCGGGTGGGGGTTCCCAGGAGTAAGTCAAGTCACTTGAAACAACGGCACATTTTCATACATTTTTCAAAACCCACTTTGAGACTGACTTTAGATAGACAGGTACCAAATGACTCTTGACCTCTAAACACCCAAAAAATGCCCAGGAGAAATCAAGGCCTTCCAATGCACTCAATCGTGGATCTATCAAGGGCTGGCTAGAGGAGCTTAAATCCAAATTAATTACTCAGACATCTCTAGTTCAGAAGTTGGGCCACAGACACACTCATCAGCATGCAACAGCAGTGAGAAGAAAAGGAACCAGGATAATGAGGACAGTAGATAAAAGGGAGACCATAGAGGAGGATCTTAATTGTATCTTAATTGAGTCACACACTTTCTCCTTCATGCAGATCTCAGCCCTGAAGTCAAAAAGAGAGTGACTTTTCTGCTGTGGTGCTCCCTGGGCCCCAACCACAGCTGCTCTCCAAGGTCAACGCACTGTGGAAGTCTGTTAGAAGGCAGTGTATCAGTTAGCTGTTGCTGCAATAATGCTTTGCAGCAAACCACCCAGAAGCTCAGTAATAATCACTCATTCTCACCCATGCATGTGCAGGCCTACAGGTTGGCAGGGCAGCTGGGGCTTGGTAGATCAGGATGGGTTTGGCTGGGTGCTCGGCCTCAAGCTGCAGGTGTAGCTTGCCGGGGCTCTCACTCGGGTTTGCCTCCTGTGTACTCCATGTGTATTCATTCCAGGCCCCGGCTATGGAGGATATACAGCTACCCAAGGGGAAACATGCAAAATCTCTTAAACCCACATATCAAGATCTTTCTGCCCATATATCACTGGCCAAGTCCAAAGTCAAGGAGTGGGGAAGTACATGCACAATGAAGCCATGGCACTGGCAAGAATGGAGGACAGCGTAAAGCAGTCAGGCCAACACTCCCATCAACCAAAGCCTGATTCTTGCTTCCAGACTCAAACTAGGGGCTGGCGCTGTGGCATATCAGGTAAAGTTGCCTCCTGCAATGCCGGCATCCCATATGGACACCAGTTTGAGTCCCAGCTGCTCCACTTCCCATCCAGCTCTCTGCTGTGGCCTAGGAAAGCAGTAGAAGATGGTGCAAGTCCTTGAGCCCCTGTACCCACATGGGAGACTCAGAAGAAGCTCCTGGCTCCTGCCTTCAGACTGGCAAAGCTCTAGCTGTTGTGACAACGTGGGGAGTGAACCAGTGGATAGAAGACCTTTCTCTCTCTCTCTCTCTCTCTCTGCCTCTCCTTCTCTCTCTGTGTAACTGACTTTCAAATAAATAAACGAATCTTTAAAAAAAGAACTCAAACTAAAGCCATGCTGATAGGACTCTGGAGTTTGAACCCATGTGTTACTTCTTTGATCATCGGGAAGTATGAAAATGAGAATAACACAAACACTCAGCCACCACCAAAATAGGAGAGCAGTAGTGGACACGCCATCCACTTCCTTTTAAAACAAAACAAAACAAAAAAAGATTTATTTATCTGAAAGGCAGAGTTACAGAGAGAGGAAGCAAGACAGAGAGAAAGATCTCCCATCTGTTGGTTCACTCCCCAAATGGCCGCAACGGCAGCTGGAGCTGGGTTGACCCAAAGCCGGGAGCCAGGAGCTTCCTCCAGGTCTCCCACATGGCTACAGTGGCCTAAGTACCTATCCTCTGCTGCTTTCCAAGGCACATCAGCAGGGAGCTGGATCAGAAGTGGGAAAGCTGGGACTCAAACCAGCACCCATATGGGATGCTGGCATCACAGGCAGAGGTTTTATCTGCTACACCACAGTGCCAACCCCCAACCACTTCCTTTGCCTACAGAACTAGTCAATACAGATCACCGCACTCAGGGCCTATGTGGTCAGAATCAGTTACTACTGCTATCCAGAGGTGTGGTGTTTTCTCTGATTAAAATATGCGGCAATTGTGAGCCATGTGGTTATTTCCGAGGAAAAATGAAAAAGGGCCTTGCTTCAAAGACCTACATGCTGCTCTACTGTTATAAATATTTCACAGCTTTCCCATCTCCTTTACATTGGCTTTGGCCAATGTGGTTGGCTGACAAGGCTACTTCTGGAAAGGAAAAAATAAATCCTCATTTCTTTCCTGAAGTTAGGGAGAGAAAGAAAACAAGGTTTTGACTTGGATCGAAAAAAAACAGAAAATGATTCCGGACTACAGAATTCAGAGTCAGTTTTGACAAAAGGGCTTGCCCAGACCTCCTAGGCTGCTCACAGGGTCACAGCACACAGGCTGCAGACGGCCCCTGCACTAGGGGATCCACTGTGGGAACAGGTAGGACCTAAATTCCAGGCTGTCCTATGCTTGCCAAGACAGGCACCCAGAGTAGGAGCTGTCTTATCCCAAAAGAAGAGGCACCTCCTGGCAACTCACAGAAAGGTAAGTCACCACCAAAAGGCAATTTATCTCCTTGAGAGTCAGATGCTTGGTTTTCCCAGGCTGTACAGAGACTGCCCAGAGCTAAGGCCTGGCATGGTATGAACTGGATGACTCTGCATTTCTTTACCACCCCCCACACAGTATGATGTGCTCACATCTTTGCCAAGTGATTCTGCAGTGCCCTTCTTTCCCCACCCCACTGGAAGAGGCAGAATGTACATCTCTACCTCCACCTCCCAGATAACAGCTGGGCCATGGGTCTTGCTTTGCACAACAGAACGTCAATGGATATGAAGTGAGCAAAGACTTTCAGGGCACTTGTTTTGTCCGCCTTGGCCTCTTGAGCCCCTGCCATCTGATGTGACAAGGGCATGCTCCCAGGAATCTCTGGATCAAAGGGAGAGGCCCCACAGTCCAAAGCAGAACCAGTCACTGCCCCCATACATCCATAAGCAAAGATAACAAATGGGCTATGTGTGTTATGTGCATTTATTACAATAAGAAATGACAAAGACACCAGGTGAGTCATGAAGTGGGGTAAACTCTTCCCCCAAAGCAAGAAGCCCAGGGCGTTCAGTGAAGAGGAAGTATCCAGGGGTGAAAACAAACCAGAAAACTCCAGCAGATATTCAGCCCGAGGACTGAGCAGAGAGGCAGACTCAAGCTGCAATGGAAATTGAGGACGACAGACCAGGGCAGGTGGGCTCAGAAGGGAAGCTGGAAATGAAGCCACACCAGATCCTGAAGCCGAGCTCTGAGGACCTCCGTGGCTTGCTGGAGGCGTGTGTTGCAAGAGAGGAGGCCGCTGTGAGCGCCAAGAGAGCTCAGCTACAGCTGTGTCCACGTAGGGGATTCCAACACGAGCGGCCCCCACTGCAGCAAAGGCTACTGTGCTAGAAACAGCTGGGGAAGAGGGTGTGGGAGCGACGAGAAGCACAGAGCAGAGCCATCGGCTTCACGGTCCACACCTTGCTTTCAGCCGAGCACAGCCCCTCGGAGGGTGACGGCCGGCGTCTGCACGAGTCTTTCCACTGAGTCAGCCCGTTTTCCATGACTGCCGCACACCAGGCGCTGCTGCCGCCTCGCTGCTTTTCATAGCCCTGGGCGCAGCTCTACCCAGCTGTAGTGCATTTGGCTTCTGCAAGTACAGGTGCGTCTCTCACCACTTGCAGCAAAGAACGAAAGAACATTCTGGCTTTAGAGACATGGAAAAGGAGAACGACAGGGAGATCCGCTGCTAACAGGGCTTCTAGCTCCCAAACAAATACCAAAGTCAAATGCTTCCGTCCTGGAGGTCAGTGGGTAGATGAGCCCAAGAATGAGTCACGCTGCAGAGAAAGCACAAGGCAACCAGTCCCTGGGTGGCCTGCTCTCCAGGTACCGCTGTCCCAGATGCCAGGGCCGGGAGGGCAATGACATCGCGGTTAATGTTTAAATCTGAATACAACAGCAGGAATATCTTTACTAAAAACCTTTTCAGTGCAGAATAAAGGGGGTTCTCTTGAAAGTGAGAATAATGAGAATTTTTAATTACTTTATGAAACATTACGTTCAATGTCAATTAAAATCACCATGATACAATATGTGTGTGTATATTTATATATGGAAAAATATCCACTGAAAATGCTTTAAGAGGTATAACTGTTTGGAATTATATGCAACATGAAATATAATTTGATATAAAAAACTAATTACAAGTAGGAAAAACAGGGTGTTTTAATAAGAGCCTATTGCCAGTATGGGTGTTTGGTCTAGTGGTTATGATGCTCACTGGGACACTGACATCTCATATCCAATGTATGGGTTCAAATCCCAGCTCCACTCCTGATTCCAGCTTCCTCCTACTGCATACCTGGGAGGCAGCAGGCGATGACTTAAGTGGTTAGGTCTCTGCTACCCATATGGGAGACTCCAATGAAGCTCCTGGCTCCTGGTTTTGGCTTGTCCCAGCCCTGGCTTTTACAGGTATTGGGGAAATGAATCAGCAGAAGGGAGACCTCTCTCTCTCTCTCTCTCTCCCTCTCTCACTTCCTGTCTCACTGAAATTCAAATAAATGAAATAAACAAATAAAAGGAAATAAATTTTTAAAGTTGATAAGAAAACAGAATTAAAACTGGTTCACTAAAATAAAAGCCTATTGCTGATTCTGGCATGCTCGTTGCCTGTGCGTGCTTGCCCAACTCATGTTGGACACTGTCTTTGATTTTCATTGCAGTAACATATGCTCCCCAACAAGCTGAAGAAATTAAGGTTTCACAAAATGATGCATACAGAGACTTTTTAGCAGAGTCCTTCACATGAATAACTGATAATCCATCAGCGACCTCTGAGGTTGCTATTCCTGGTCTGAAATCAGAGAGGTGATGTGGTTAACCCACTGTCACCCAGCAAGTGAGTGACAGGATCTGAAGTGTAATCCAATGCTGACTTCAAATTTTATACTCAACCCATGATACTGGCCTGACGTTAGCAATTCCCTATTTTATATAAAGCAAATTAGTAAGTCAATATTTTATGTGAAGCACTCCACAGGGGTGATGGTAAAATAGTCAAGTAACTCTTTGCCTCACCCTTCTTCCCAGGATTGTGCAGCCGGCCAAGGATGCTCCACACCATGCCTGTACATTGAGTTTTCCAATGGACCATTTATCCCTGGACTCCCATCCCCACTGCCTGTGGGCACACAGGTGAGGCCAAGGTGACCCTGGAAAAGCAGATTCATTCAGCACACTGTACCAGGCTCTCATCAGGGCTGGCATTCAGCCTTAGGGAAATGACACCTCCACAGTTACCAACAAGTTACAACTGTAAGATGATCCCTTCCAGGACTGTAGCCTTTCCTATTTCAAGGTCCACATATATCATTCTGTGTAGTTCTGCAGCACCCAAGGGGACACGTATCATAATCTAAATTTAATAGACAGAGAAACTGAGGGTCAGAAGGTCTACCTGCCCAAAGTGGCAATTACAGCCAAGAGGTGGGAGAGAGAGAGAGAGAGCGAGCAAAAGAGAGATCAGTGTAGTTCTTGCCAATGCATATGACAACGTCCAACACCTTGTCTACCCATTGCTCCCTGAAAGAAAGATGTGCCCATCAGTAGCCAAGAATGTGCCTTTCTCCAGGGCTGGAGATTCCTGGAGGGGTGGCAGGGCCTCCTAGAGGAAGCTGATGTGGGTAAGAAGAAAGGCAAAACATAAAACACCTGAAAACAGTGGAATGCAAACTACTAGTGGTCAAACTAGCTCTGGGCCAGGGTCTTCGAGACCAGCGTGGCCTCACTCCCAAAGTCATCTCATGTCTCTGGGCATCTCATCCACAGGGTTGGCAGAAAGGAGGCAGGCCCAGCAGACAGGGAGAAACTAGAAATCTCAGGGTTCCCTGTGCCTGAGAGCAAAGGGTGCTGGGGGAAGGAGCACCTTCATTAGACAGCAAATGACTTGGCAACACACTTGGGGTCCAGCTGGGAGCTAAGAGGGGCCCACGGGAGTCAAGGGAAAGGGACTCAAGAACTTACCCTTAAGGCACAGAATCAGAGCAAGGACGTGGGTATCTACACCAGTTTCATCTTGTCCAAGGTCAGTGCAACTGAGCTAGTTCCTCCTCCCAAAGTACCTTGGTCTGGGATCCCTGGACCCATTTATGAGGCCCCAGACTAGAGCAACAGATGGCTCTATCTCTTCCTTTTTCCCCTGAAAAGGGATGTGCCAAAGTGTTTTTCAAACCACACTTGCAAGAATCTTGGGAGAGCCCACGACCTGCTAGGGATGAGCCAAGGAGGAAAAGGACGTGCAGGACCCCAGAACGGGCCTAGGTTCCTACCACATTCCACCGAGAAGGGCTCCACGTCTGTTTTACAAAGCTTCTGGGTGTCGTTCTCTTTACAGAACAGGTTCTCTGGGGCTCACAGCACTTGAAGTCAATTAACTAAGCAAACTGGAAGAATTCTTCTGAATCTCAAATCTAGGCTGTTTAGAAAAACAGACAAGGTGGTCCTGCCACTGCAGCCCTAACAGGTTGGCCCCTCTCTCGATGCGAGAGATTTCCCTGGGTTCATTTTGTTCCTCTTTTAATTGGCATCTCAGTGCAATTCAGATTAGCCTGGTTTTGACTTTAAGTATTTTTAGAGAACAACCTCATGACTGCAGGCACAGGGCTGTGACCTTACTGAATGGGGTGATCTTGGGCATAATCTGAAGGCTGTTAATTGTCTTCCTTCTTGGGGGCTTGGCTGCCACAATACTATAGCCTTTTTCTGAAACTGGAAATCCTCATTTAATCCTAAACTATCCTGAGGGTTAAGTACACTAGCCCCATTTTCCAGATGGAGAAAGCAAAGCTCCAAAAGGTTGAATGACCCAAAGTTAACACACCCAAAATCACCAACCAACAGAAGGAGAACTACAAATAGAACCTGGCTTTCTGGCACCATATCTACACTCATAGCCCCTCTTGGGTGTAGAGAAGATTCTGGAAGCTTTGACCTTTGGCTCTGTAGAAGCTGCTGTTGGTACCCCAGCCATATCTCCTTGCCCCTACCATTTCAGTGCACAACTGCCCAATTCCCAGCTGCTCACACCTGCATCTCTCAGGCTACAGGCTTTCTCTGGTTTCTGGAAATCTCCTGCCCCCATGAAGCAGGCCAGAAACAAAGGGGATTGAACGGGCCCACTTCCCATGAGCAGTCGGTCACAAGTGGCCAGCTCCCCAGCATCCGGGTGTCATAACTGGAAGGCAAGTCCTGCCTCCCAGAGTTACCCGGTGTGGGGACTTGCTTGAGAATGTGCCTTTTATTGGCTGCCTTCCTTCCTGTCTCTCAGTACCGCACTCCAACAGGAGTTTCCTGGGATCCTCTCCCAGATAAATCATCCCCACTGGAATCGTGGTCACAGAATCTGCCTCTGGGGATTCCAAACCAAGACACAATCCTATGGTTAAAAATAGGGCTAAAAAAAAAAAAAAATCAGCCAACTCACTTTTCCCAAGGGTTCCTGCAGATTTGTGGGATGATATTCTTAAAGCCTGAGGAGAAAAAGGTACCTGATGAGGAGCGCATATAGCATGCTCTACTTGAAACCCATAACGCAGGGCAAATGTTGGTGAAGATGCCACCTGAGACACCCACACCCCTTCTCAGAGTCCCTGGGTTCAAGTCCTGGCTCCTTTCTTGATTCTCACTTCCGGTTAAGCTGTACCCTGTTCACTGAGTTCCTGGCTTCAACCTGGCTCAGCCCTGGCTATTGTGGTCATTGGGGAAGTAATCCAGTGGATAGAAAATCCCTCTCTGCCTTTCTCTCTCTCTCTGCTAAATAACTTGAAATTTTAATTTATTTTAAAAACCCACAAAACATGCTCTATCCCACAAAGAATATACTGTGTAGCCATTTAAAAATGAAGGCGATCTCAATGTGTGGCTAGGAAACCACCCCCGAGATGCACTGCACAGTGAAGAAAGCAAGTATCAGCACGGCGCATTTTGGATGCTGCCATTTATGGATTTTCAAGGAATTTATATACATATGTATGCAAAGAATATCTCTGGAAAGACACACAAAAGCTGAAAAATGTGGGCGTCCCTAAAGAGAGAGAGGACTGGGGACGAGGGATGATTTCCCCGTCTCATTGTTCTAACCAGCCTTACCATATCCTTGCATTACTTTTTAAATAGGAAAAACAGCTTCAAACAAAATAATGGAGGAAAAAAAAGCTGTGTGTGCCCTATTTAGCGGAGAAACAGTTGGTGTGGGGGGCTCTAAAACATGCATCCTTGCCTTGTCCCCAGGCAGCTGTGAGGCAGGAGGACTGTGTTGGAGAAAAGCTACCATAGAATGCTAGCCCTTCATTGGGTTGCAGTGTGAAGGTATTTCAGAAACTTCATGGAAACTGTGTATTATTTAAAAAAAAAAAAACTATGCATGGATTTCAAAAATTTTGGCACCAAGATAAACTTATCTTTCAACTCCATTTTCCATGAACTTTCTGGAGTCCCTTTGTACACACCAGTGATGGATCTGGGAGAAGTATGGACTGAGGACGGGCAGGGCTGGGGCATCTGTGTGTCACCAGTGCTGTTCCCGGGAGGACAGAGTTTTTGTCTACCATGATGGACACTTTAATAATAAAGGACAAGGAAAGCGGTTCTTGCTTCTAACTTCCTCGCAGGCCCATGGCCACCATCTCCCTGCATGGGGGAGCTTGGCAGCAAGGCATTTTGTTTGCTTTCTCTTTTCCCTTTGTAGACCCAAACAGTGAGCAAAAATCAGAAGCAGCTTCACTTGGAAAGACAGGGGGAGGATGAAAATCACAGGCAGCATGATATCTGAAATTGAGCCCAAAAGACTTTTGTAGCAACCTATATAAAACACCCAAACAGAGGCAAAGGTCACAGGTGGCAAAAAGAATCTCCAATTTGATCGAAAATTCACTGAATATCTGGTCCTAAATTGACGGAGTGAGCAGGCACTGAAACTTGAGGTGATGGGTAGGTTCTTAAAGAATCCTGAGACTCACAAAATTGGAGTGACCACTGGGAAGTAAGGAGTCCCGGTTAAGTGATGGTCATGATGCCAAAAGTACAATCTGGTCCTTAACACGGTTCTCCTGAGATGAGCAGGCAAGAGGAACAGATGCAGAAGGAAAGCAGAGAGGCTGACAGCGGGCCAACCTGCTCAGCTGCCTGGGGCAACTCACTTTTCAGGCAGGGGAAAGTGTTTCACAACCTGTAGCAGGCACCAAGCTATGGAGCACACACCAGGTGAAGGCACCAGGAGCCCAGCCCAACCTCATCCTCCTCTACCTGTCCCCCCCCCCAGAAGAACAGGAAAGGAAGACAAGGGTCACCAGATAAGAGGTGGGTACCGAGAGTCAGTGACCCAGCTTGGAGCTGGAGCTGAGACCTGGCTCGCACCCCAGGCCCACAGCAGAAGAATCAACTTTGCCTCACCCAGAACAGGAGCCAGCCTCATTATAAGATTAGCTGCCAGAATGAACAACACTCTTAATAATGCACAAATCGCTATGACAACCACCCACTTTGGTACCTAAAGATAACTTCATTGTGAGGCCATGTTTCCTTATTGGAAAAGAAATGCTGTTTCCTGTGAGCCCCACACGCTGCTCCTCTGTCATATCTATAGTTTGGGGCAGGTGTGTGCCAGTGTATTTGTGCAAGCAGGTGCATGAGTGTACGGCAGGAGCAAGCAAGGGACTGGGGCTGTCCTGGCTGTCTTGGCTGTCCTGGCTGGAGGGATACGGTCCTGTTCTCAAGGTTGCTAAAATCTCTCTCGGGCCCAGGCACCCAAGCGTGTTGACATAATTATTCAGGAAGACAGGCTTGGCCGGGATTAATACTGTGATTAATTATGGTGGGAGCCTCAACAAGCGGGTACATGTTCAGGAGAGTCAGCGAGGAACGTGACAGCCCCTGGCTCGCTGGCTTGCAGGCAGGTCTGCAAGGAGGGTGTCGAGTGGGGAGCGCAGGGGCCTGACTGTAATGAGAAATGAGAAAAGTGCTGAAAAATTGATGGCGCCTGCAGACTGCACAGACTGGCACACAGCAGGGGGCCCGGCAGCCGGCGCGCCGGGCGCGGTATGCTAATGCGGGCGCCTGGGCCCGGGGAAAGGGAGGAAGAAGAAAAGCCTGCACAAAGGAGAGAAATGCAAATGACAGGCACAGAGATCAGTGCCGAGAATCCCGGATTAACTGCGTGGAGCTGGTGCTTGCCTGAGTTTAACCCTTTCTGGACTGTGTCAGGGCTGTGGGGGCGGGGGACAGTGGGCTGTTGCTGGGAGCATCTGGGTCCAGGACAAAGCAGGGATGGCCAGGAGAATGGAGTTGAGAAGAAGCAAGAAGCTAAGGCAAAGAGGCTGGTCCCTATCAGGGTAATGACTTCTTTGAAAAAAGAGGGTAGAGTGGGGGTGACAAAGGAACATCTTGGGGTAGGAAATGTGGAGGGTGGTGATGGCCCAAAGAGTAGCCCGAAGAGTGGCTCCAACCCGGGCAGTGGGCATGGAGGCCAGGAGCAGGGTGCTGCAGGGTGCTGGCACAACCGGTCCTTGTTCTGGATGCTGGCGACATTTATGTGATGCTGTAAACATACAACGGCTGTATCTCACTGTGTCTCGGTCAAATTCAATCAAAAATGAAAAATGGAAGAAAAAGAAACAGGACAGGAACAGAGAGCCAGTTACCAGCATCTTGGACTTCACTTTCTCTGGGAGAGAATTGTGGAGAGGGCATTTCATGAACAGCGGCAACTAACCCTCTCGGCGCTCTCTCCCTCTGAGAATGACCCGGTGGTTTGCCCTGGAGGGGAGGAACACCCAGGGAAGGGCTCTAGGTAAAGAGGGCAGCAGGAATGCTACACAAAGTCTCAGCCAGCATTTCAGGAAAGAGAGAGCTGCCCCAAATTCCAGACAATCTTACTCCATGCAGAGGTACGCAGACCTGGGATGCTGCCGGTGACATGGAGTTAACAGAGGAGGGGAGAAACATAGGTATGTGGAGGGAGACAGAATCAGAGATGCCACTAATGCAATAAAATTTAGCTGTGCATATATCTAGGTACTCATGTTCTAAGACTGAATGACTACATCCAGCTACTAACTGTAGTTTCCTCCTTGGGATAAGAGGACTGGAACTTTCTCTGCACTGTTTGGAATTTTGCTTTACAACATTCAAAAAAAATGCATACAGACAGTTTGAGTTGGAAAGAGAAAAACATATCCATTAGAGTCATGGGAAGGCTGGATCCCTGGCAAGGAGACTTCCCGCCTGGACTCTGCCTGCTCATCTCTGAGGACCTGGGAGATCTGTCATCCCTGCCGTTACTCCAAACCCCTACCCCCAGTTCTGCCTTTCTGGGATCTTTCCTCCCCAAGATAAGAAGGAAGTGTCCCCGTGACTTGGGCAGGAATGGGAGGTCCTGGGTGAAAAGTCTCCTCCAAAATTCCTCCCACTTAGGAATGGCATGACAAGGATGGCTGCCTGCAGCACAGAGCTTTCCCATCCACTCCCACGTGGTGTACTGCCCTTGAGCCCTTGCTGATGGCTTTTGCAGACGGAGGCGTAGAGCTGCAGATCTGCCTAGGTGAGCAGAGTGGACATGGACCGCCCATTCAGCGCTCACTCTGTGCAGGACTGTGTGCAAGCAGGAATCCGGCCCAGAAGTCTCCGTCCGCAGACTCTAGGTGGGCACCAGGATTTATCAATGGAAACTTTCTCCTGGACGGTGAGGAGTGGCTCTCCAGCCCCAGGAGCGGCTCACCACCTGCGTCCCCTCTCCACAGCTGCCTTGCCTAGCTCGGGATCCATAACAGAAGCAGAGTTGGTATTGCTGCTTTTGTTTTTTGTTTTATTTGTTGTATTTTTCACCCCAAGACAAACAAAACAAGGCCTACTGTGTATGCTGGAGTTCCTTTGAAGCAGAAATTAGAATCTTTGCTGCAAGAGAGAAAGGGATTACAAAACATTGCACATGTCCTCTTTCTCTCCTTTTACGGTAAAGCTGCAAGAGACGCCAGACCCAGGGGTATTCACTGTAACCAACAGATTAACCAAATAGGTCCAGGGAGTCACTTGGGATCTTTTTCCTTTACACAAGCCCCATGTGAGGACAGGGCTGGCGGGGAGTGCAGGGAGGAAGCCGCCCTTGCTGGGCATAGCAATTATTCTAAAAACATCTGGAGTATGAAATTGTAAAACGCCAGCATGACCGCGGGTCAGGTTCGGGCCTGGGATGTTCCTTGTGTGACGCTACCCGAGGGGCTGGCTGGGATGCTCTCCTGCTGGGGACAATCTGCCCTCTTCCTCCAGCTGTGTGGAAGCAAAGGCTCCAGACAGAGGTGTGACTGGACCCCGCGCCCTTCCCTGTTCTTCCGGATTCTCAGACAGGAAGAAATCCTGCTTAGACGTCGGCCGCACACAAGCGTGGCTGACTTTTGCTTTCTGTTTCACAGATATGTTCAACTAACATTTAAAAAAATTAATTAATATAAAGAAAGGAGATTGTATGTAGTTCATAGATACAGTTCTAAGAATGTAATGATACTTCCTTCTTTTCTTTTTAAAATTTTTGCAATAACATATTTTTAGCTTACTTCATAGGCACAGGCTTAATCCTCCACTAAACAGAGTTCAACAAGTGAAAAGAAGAAAGACCAATGCCCACTTCCCCCAGATCCATGTCACTGGTGTGTACAAAGGGACTCCAGAAAGTTCATGGAAAATGGAGTTAAAATTAGGTAAGTTTATCTTGGTGCCAAAATTTTTGAAATCCATGCATAGTTTTTTTTTTTTTTTTTTAAATAATACACAGTTTCCATGAACTTTCTGAAATACCTTCACACTGCAACCCAATGAAGGGTTAGCGTTCTACGGTAGCTTTTCTCCAACACAGTCCTCCTGCCTCACAGCTGCCTGGGGACTAAGCAGCCATGCATGTTTTAGAGCCCCCACACCAACTGCTCCTCTGCTAAATAGGTTTAAATAGGTTTAAAAACACAGAGTTTTTTTTATAGATATATTAATATACATTAATTTTTTGTACTCTGTATATTAGCTACCACAAATCATATAAGATATGTGATATTTGTCTTTTTTTGATATTTGTCTTTTGAGTCTGGCTTATTTAATTGAGAATAATAGTCTCCATGGCATCCATTTTGTTGCAAAAGACAGGATTTCATTCTTTTTTGTGGCTAAAGAGTATTTCATTGTGTATATGTATATGTATATGTATACGTATATATTCTTTTTTAAAAAAAACCTGAGCTCCAACACTTTTACCAATTACTCTGAAATCGGTAAAAGAAAATGATTCAGCGAATCTAGGCTTCTTAAGAGTCACAGTTTGCATGCAGCTGATGATGAAAAGTCATCTTCACAGAAGAATACCAGCTGATAAAGGGGAGGAAAAAGGAATCAGATCCCTCTTCTGCCCTCTCAGACCAAACAGAGGGCTCAGACAGGGGTCACCAGTGGCAGCTACGGCCAGGATACATTAGAGCAGAACAAAGTCATTTATACTCATGTAGACATGAGAAAATGGCCTCCCATCTGCCCTTTCTTTGGAAGGCACTAGGATTTGAGTCTCAATAAAACAAAGGAGTTGGAACGGCCTTCAGGAAGCAGTAGCACTAACAGAGCCGGTGAAGGGAAGCCGGTCACCCGGACAGGCAGGGGTCTGCGAGGTTTAACATTTTCTGTGACAATCTGAACAGAAGGCCAACAACAGACAAATAAAACAAAAGCATTTCCTCTTAATTCTAGGAGAAGAGGGAGGGAGGAGAGCAGAGGAGGAGAGAAGAGAGAGAAAAGAGGAGAGGAGAGGACAGAAGAGAAGAACACACAGAAGCCATCTATTCAGGGAATGTCCTGATGTCACAGAGCATGGGTTGGCTCTGCATCACAATGATGGAATCACTATCTCCCAATTTTTAACCATTAACCATTTTTAAAATTTATTTTTTTTATTTTAAAGGCACAGATAGAGATCTATCCATGGTTCACTCCCTCAAAAACTGCAACATCAGGGGTTGCTGAAACCCGCAACCTGGAACTCAATCTGGGTCTCTCAAGTACCTGAGCTGTCACCTGCTTCCCCCAGGGTGCACACTGGCAGGAAGCTGGAATCAGAATCAAAGCTGAGGCTCAAACCCAGGTACTCCATTAGGGGATGTAGGTATCCCGACAAGAAGACACTGGGTTGACCTACTAAGAGATAAAGTGGAAGCAAATGTAACGCAGAGAAAACAGCATGGCACTGTTACACTGGGGCCTTGGGCAGAGATGGAGAACTGGCAGGAGGAAACTATACCTTCATCCATCATAGCAGGTGATCAATAATTAATGTCCAAAATTGACCAATCTATAAATTACAGCCAAGCATATTGTAGAATACAGAGGTGACGTTCAGACAAAACACTTAAAACTGTTCATAAGTGTCTCTTAAGAAGATTTGAAAATGAATCTTGATGTGAATGGAAGGGGAGAGGGAGCGGGAAAGGGGAGGGTTGTGGGTGGGAGGGAAATTATGGGTGGGGGGGGAAGCCATTGTAATCGATAAGCTGTACTTTGGAAATTTATATTCATTAAATGAAAGTTAAAAAAAAAATAAGTGTCTCTTAAGAGTAGAGTTCCTGATAGGGGGAATAAATGAAGCAAGAAAAGAATTTTTTCTCTTTATAAGCCTTTTTGTACAATTTGATTTTTTAACCAAGAACATAGACATGTATTATTTCAATTTTAAAAACCCATAGTAAAAATATTTAAAAGAAATGCACCAATTAATTGGAGGATTTTTGTCATCCCACGGATATGTACTATCTCAACTTTAAAAACATCTCAACATAGAGTTAATAGAATTGCAACTCAACCATTATAACGGGAATTATGGATTCCCATATATATTGGGGTTTCTCACTCTTAAATCAGTGTGTTTCTTAACTTATTCACTTTTATTTCATGTCTGAGTAAAATAGCTTTTATCTGTTTATATATCATTTCTGTATATTTCTTGCTGAGTTTATCCCTAAGAAATTCATATTTATGTCCTGTTTTGAGTGAAATTTTTTCCAAGTAATATTCTGAAGTGATTACTGCTAACAGGAAAAAAAATCACTGATTTTACTACTTTTAAATATGACCCTCATACTGTAATTATACAGCATTATAAATAGCTTTTCAACGGAACCTCTTATTTTGGTATAGTTTTTCCCTGCTAACAATATCATAAGCAATGATTGACCCAGTCCCAATTCTGCTTATCCCTGTGTTCTGCTTACTCTGTTTTTTAAATGGTTAAATAAAAACAACAGTGCTGAGTGTCCTTCTTTCCTTCCTGATCTAATGGAACCACACATGCTGTTCCACACAAGCGCTCTCAGGAGGTGACAAGGCACAGTGCTCAGCAGGAGAAAGTTTGGACCAGACCGTCTGGTCCTGGGTCAGACCAGATCTATCATTGACTTCACAGCACTACCTGGACCAATTGCTTAACCTCTTCATATCAGTTTCCCTTATCTGTAAAATGATATGACACTGTCCATCCATAGGGTAGTTGCACACTTTTTATTTAAAGATGTATTTATTTTATTTGAAAGGAAGAGTTGGGGGTAGGGGCAGGAGGGAGACAAGAGATCTTCCATTCACTGGTTCACTCCCCCAAAAGGCTGCAACAGCTGAAGCTGAGCCCATCTGAAGCCAGGAGCCAGGAGCTTCTTCTGGATCTCCCACACGGGTGTAGGGGAATCTCAGAAATGGAGCAGCCAGGAATCGAACAGGCGCCCATATGGGATGCCAGTACCACAGATGGCAGCTTAACCTGCTATGTCACATGGCCTGGGAGAGAGAAAGAGAGATATCTTCTATCCACTGGTTCACTCCCCAAATGGCTGCAATGGCCAGGGCTGGGTCAGGCTGAAGACAGGAGCCAGGAGCTTCTTCTAGGTCTCCCACATTGGTGCAGGGGCCCAGGAACTCGGGCCATCTTCTGCTGCTTTCCCAGGCCATTAGCAGGAAGCTGGATCGGAAGTGGAGCAGCCAGGACACAGACCAGCTCCTGTATGGGATTTCAGCACTGCAGGCAGTGCCTAGCCCATTGCTCCATGACACTGGCCCTAGTAGTTGCACTCAAACATGAAATAAGAGCTGGGCATTTGGCATAGCAGTTAAGATTCCTGAGTGCCTGAGTTTGAGTCCTGGCTCTGCTCCTGATTCCAGTTTCCTGCTTATGCAGACACCCCAGGAGGCAACAAGTGATAAATGAAGTATTTGATTACCTTACACCCACATGGAAGACCTAGTTTAAGTTCCAAATTCCCAGTTGTGTCTAGTCTAGCCCTGGCTGTTGTGAGCATTTGGGGAGTGAACCAATGGGTGGGAAATCTCTCTCTTTCTTTCCATCTTTCAAACCAATAAATAAATGTAAAGATTATAGGTACAAAGCACATCCAACAATGTTTGGAAGTCTCATCTGTGTCACCTTCGAGGATCTCATTAATATGTGCACTCATTTCACAGGATCTTGTTGGGCGTGGCCTTTTCCCAGTCCCTCAAGGCCCTTCTGGCTCTGACTCCGGCCTCAGTGTTTGTGGCATTCATTAGTTCAGCAGTGCTTGCTGGTCTCCTGGCCACTGGGCAGACTCTTGAGTGCTGAACTCATTCTACACAAGGAACCACAGCTGCTGCCCTAGGGGCCTGAGGATCTCCTCTGCTCTCTTCTTCGTATCTTCTTGAGAGGAGAGCATGGACTTTAAAAGCAGACAGGCTGTGGTGCTGGTGGTGCTGGTGCTGGTGTGTACGTGTGTGAGGCTCCAGTTTTGGGACTCTGTGTGGTCGTGGGCAAGGTTTTAGCTTCTCTTGGCTTACAGGGCCTCCTGTCTAAGTGGAGTGAGGATGTCGCCTTCACAGGCTGTTTTGGAAGTCAAAGACGTGCGCTCCTAGCCTGGCACCTGTACCACACCATCTACATTTCATTTTACTTCTCAGGAGGAATCGTGAGTGGCCTGGAAGGTGGCAGCAAACCAGCGCCCTGTGATGGAGCACAGCCCTGCTTCAGGTAGATCTGGTATCGTCTTGTTTGCAGGCTCAGCATGGGGGAGAGTGAGGTTTATTGGTGTCCAGTCCTGAAATAGCAACTGAGCCATCCTGAGAAATGCTGTCACTTCTGAAAAGCAGCAAGAGCACCGCTCCTTTCCCCACCAGCAGCTCGGCGTGCAACACACAGACGCAGCTCCCTCCCCTGTGGAGATCAATTCTTTCTCAGCCAAAGCCTTTTCAAAGCCTTCAGACCTTCCAGGAAGGGGCCCACAGCTCTATGCAAAATATTGTTATTAATATTTGGACAAGACAAAAGAATGCATTGCCATGCAGCCACATCTGAAAGCAGCAAAGAGACGTTCAAATTGCTCTGAGTCACACCAAGCTAATGCCACACAGTCACAGACAGGAGCCCTGCTGTTGCCTGTCTTAGCTGACAGAATACCAATTATCAGCCGTGGGCTGGTCCACGCCCTCTCTGTGTAAGCCTCTGCTTTGTCCTGCTGGCCCAGGCGTCTTCCCCATGAATAGGAAAATGGGTGCAGAGATTCTGAAAGATGGTGATGCTTCAGCCCCAGACCCGGATGTCCACGACGCTGTCCTGGGGAGGCTTCCCTGAGTGGCATCTGAAGCTGTGCTAGGTGCACACTTCCTTCAGGGGGCTCTTCCTCCTGCCTTTTCCATCTCTCTGAATGCCACTCACCCAAGCCAGAGACCTCACATCCCTCCCTGTCACCTCTCTGTCCAATGCATCATCCCATCCTGTTGCTTTGACTCCTTAACTCACCCGAATGTGTCAGGTAATTTTCCTTTCTTCAACGCGTCCTAGATGCCTGCAACAGCCTCCTGCCTGTCTACTGATCCCTCCAGCTCACTCACCATAATGCAGCTGCAGTGGCCATGGGTCTCTGTGCTGCCATGAAGGACTTGCTCTCTGCATCAACTTCAAATCCTCAGCACGGCACACAGAGCTCTGTGTGGTCTGCACTGCCCACCTCTCTCTGCTCAGCATCCACACTGGAGTCGGATCACACTCTGGACAAGCTGGACAAGGTTACTTCTACCCCACTCATCATCTCCTCCACAACCATCCCTACTGCCTCCTGATGACACCAGGTCACTCCCAGCCTCAGCTCAAGCATGACCTCCTCTTCCTCGGCTCCACCTGCATGCAGTCTGCTGTCCTCCAGGCTCCCAGAGAGCCCTGGGGTGACCTGTACAGTAGCGCTTATTGTACTTCCCTGGTCACTGCTCAGTGACTCTGCAAAGTCTGTGAACTCCTTGAGGGTTAAGAATAGATCTGATTCAACATTACGCCTCCAACGCAGGGTTCTGAAATCGTGAATATTCAACTGACGTTTATTAAAATTATTCATTCATTCCACAAAACAAGGCATGGGTGAAGCAGCCTGCTGCTACGCAGACTTGAAGAACACATCAGTTAGGAGAGTATGTTCAATGCCTTTACCGACCTGAGCCACACAGTCAGACTCTCAAGTGATCTGTCCAAGACCACGAGCTGGTAGACAGACCAATGCAGAGGTAACAATAGAGATAATGGCGGCTACCATGTACTCAAGACCTTCTCTGTGCCAGAACCCTTTGCAGGTGTCATTGTCTGCATCGCCCTGAACCCTAGGCCAGTGTTCTTTCTACTAGACTACTGTGGTTTTCATTAACCACCCAGAAACAGCTTTGGAATGAGAGACATGTGTACTATCCCAGCATCAAGAGCCCACTGGTGGTTTCAGTTCAATTGTAGAATTTCCATGTTAAGACAGAACCGTAGCTCACAAATCTACCGCACCCACAGGAGCAGAGCACACCCAAGGCCATCTTCTTGGCTCTGGTTGTTTGCTTAATAGATGGCAAGAGAATAGGAGCCAAGATGAGGAAGAAGGGAGAGAGAGCTCTGCCAATGCTGCTGGGAGGAGGGACAGAAACAGTTTGGAAACAGGCAGGTCCTAACAGGTCCTGCCATTGTCAAGGACCCACAGAGAGGAGGCACACCATGTCACAGGCCTCACTGGGAGTCAGTATAGCCAAGCAAATCATAGAGAGAAACCAAGAGGTTGTTCTGTCCAAGCCAATGAAGCTCTGAGTAGGTAAGAGGGAGAAGAGCGGAGAGGGTGGGGAGGAGGAGGAGAGGGAGAGGAGGTGTAAAAGGGAGAGTGAGAGGGGTTGGGGGGAGGGACAGGGAGAGGGAGAGGGAAAGGGGGAAGGAGAGGGAGAGGTAGGAAAAGAAAAGAAAAGAAAAGAAAAGAAGAGGGGAGGAGAGGGGAGGGGAGGGGAGGGAAGAGGGGAGATGAGGGAGGAGTGTGTAAAGGTGAGGAGGGGAGGGGAGGGGAGGGAAGACACAAGGAGAAATTCTGCAGCCCTCCTTGTAGTGAAAAGGTCTTTGTCTCTCCACATTTTTTTTTAATTTTTTTTACTTATTTTACAGATAGAGCTAGAGAGAGAGAGAGAAAGGTCTTCTTTCCGTTGGTTCACTCCCCTAATGGCCACCACGGCCGGAGCTACGCTGATCCAAAGCCAGGAGCCAGGCACTTCTTCCTGGTCTTCCATGTGGGCACAGGAGCCCAAGCACCTGGGCCATTCTCCACTGCCCTCCTGGGCCACAGCAGAGAGCTGGACTGGAAGAGGAGCAACTGGGACTAGAACCCGGCGCCCATGTGGGATGCCAGCGCCGCAGGAGGAGGATTAACCCAGTGAGCCATGGCACTGGCCCCTCTCCACATATTTTTAATCTAACCCCTACTCTGTAGTTTCCAGGAAATCTGGAGAATCTTGGGGGTGAAGTAGGGGGACAGTGCTTGTTTTTAACCCAACCAACCTAATCCTAAACCTCTAACAAAAGTACAAGTTTAATTTTCCTGTGCCTAAGCCAACCAGTTCTCAGCATTTCCCTGAGCTGAGCAATTGGTTCAGGAATAAGAAGCCAACCAAATTCAGACCATTAAGACATGAAAGCAAGTTTCTGAAGGTTTCAGGCAAGAAAACTTCATCACTCTAAACAGAGCACTCCTACTATTCAATCCCTCTCCCCTGGGGCACAAAAGCAAAGTCTGGAGCAGCAGCAGCCACACTTGCACCATGAAAGAAGCCCATCTGAGGACAAAGCCTCCACACACAGGAAGATCCACCCAGAGGGATCAAGAGACACAGCTCCAGAGCCCCTGTGCTGACCTCTCTCTGGTGCCCACCCTCCACCTGACCACTGTCCAGAAGTGTGAGGCGACGTATTTATTGATTGCTTAAGCCAGAGAGGCTTCTCCGATAATTTGCTGCAGAAAACATTCTGAAAGCTATAATCCCTTTGGAACACCACGTGTTTCCAAAGCTGAGAGAAGCATAAGGAAACCTTGCACCTTGGCTGGGTGACTGAGGACCTGGACTCAGTGGTATTCAGATCCCAGCGGTGAGTTTGCCAGCTTTGCTCCCAAACATATTATTTAACCTTTTGCAATTTCCATTGCTTCATCTATGAAAGTTAATCATTCTTACCACATGGGATGGTTACAAAGACTGAATGAAATAATGGATGCAAAGAACTTTGCACAGCACCTGACCCGCAGCCCCGGTGCTTGCTATTACGTAGCAACAGTGGCTGCGATGGCAGTGGTGTGGGCGGACGTTGGCAGCAGTGATTACTCCTCTACATACCTAAAGGTCCCATAAACCCTTCAAAATCCTCCTATGCATTTCTCTGCCCTGGAGGTGCGGAAGGAATTCAGAGTTTGAACTCTTTGCCCCTAACGGTTGAAATTTTTTGCAAATAGATATAAATCCCCAGTGCAATATTGGAGAGCTTTAATTAAGGTGATCAGGCTGATTAACGATTGCCTCTGGGCAAGTGCTGAGGCACCCAGAAGTGGAGCCAGGGCTCTGTGAAACAGGCAGAGCATTCCACCACCTCGTGTAGAAAGGACACCGGGTCGTCCCGGGCTGCTGCTCTCAAGGCTGCATCCCTGCCTCGGCCAGGGTCCCCCGGCTCCTTCTAAGCCACACTGCAAACACGCCCACCTGCCTACCAAGAGGAAAGAAGGGTCACCAATCCCTGGTGACTTCCTTACTTTGACTCAATTCTTCCCAGGCAAGAACTCAGTGACTAGATTGGGATTAGAAGAAGCTACAGTGCTTTAGGGTAAGGAATTCCAAATTTTGCTCTGTCCCACTGCAAACTGGAATCAAACAGAGCCCCAGGTCTCAGGGGTTCAAGTCCTTCTCCACTCTTTGGAATTTAAACCCTCCCTAAATCTGATCTTCCCATCAGCAGCCTTCTCCAGGCTGTTCCAGAGGAGAAAGGAGCAAAGTATCGTTCACTCAGGATCGGTACCTTGTGCCAAGGCTGTGCTGAGCGTGAGAACTGCAAGATGGGGTGCACAGTTCTGGATCTGAGCCATGGTTGTGTTAAGGGTTAAATGCATTACCTAGTACACTTTAGAGCAACATCTCTAGGACTGTAATGGTCACACAAATTAGGTGGGGATCTAGTTAACACGAGATTCCAATGCAGCAGGTCTAGGGTAGCACCTGACAAGCTGTGTGGATTTCACCCGTGAGGCTGGTCCAGGGATCACACTTTAAGTAGCAAGGACTTGGAAGGCTGCCTCATTCAATCAGTGTAGTATGTGGGAGATATAATTATTCACTCAATAATTATATGATGAGCTGAAAACTTAGAATCTGATGATGGTACATTCAGTGTTTCTATATCTTCTTTAATCCTGCAGTTCCATACAGTAGGACATCATGTCCCCATTTACAAGTTAAGAATTCCAGACTCAGGCCGGCACCACGACTTAATAGGCTAATCCTCCACCTGCGGCGCCGGCACCCCATGTTCTAGTCCCAGTCGGGGCACTGGATTCTGTCCCGGTTGCTCCTCTTCCAGTCCAGCTCTCTGCTGTGGCCCAGGAGGGCAGTGGAGGATGGCCCAGGTACGTGGGCGCCTGCACCCACATGGGAGACCAGGAAGAAGCGCCTGGCTCCTGGCTTCGGATCAGCGTAGCTCCGGCCATAGAGACCATTTCGGGGGGTGAACCAACAGAAGGAAGACCTTTCTCTCTGTCTCTCTCTCACTGTCTAACTCTATCTGTCAAAAAAAAAAAAATCTGAGTATCTTGAAGTTATACTATAACTCATAATGGATTAGAAATATCATACCCTTCTAGTGAACTAATCATTGTATAAGACCTGTCAGTCTCCAGAAATGCTTTTTTATTAAGCATATTTTGTGATATTAATATTTTAAAGTCAATTTTCTTTTGGTCACTATTTGCCTGTTAGAATTTTTTCTAACATTTATTTTCAGACTTCTCCTGTCTCCTCTTTTTTATTTAGTATATAGTTGAGTTTTTCCCTCAATTCTGGTAAATCTATGTCTTAAACAGTTTATTCCATCATCTTTTTTTTTCTTCATATTAACCCTATTTTCCCTTTATGTGTGTGTGTGTGTTGTATGTGTGTGTGCATGCACGCACTCTTTTTTTATTTGCCTTGCAAATAAAGGCATTCAGGCACCACACCCACAAGGACAGGCCATACCCACAGATTTACAGAAGGAGTATTTTTCCCTTTATCCAGAATCAAGGCCAGCCTCCAGGAGGCTTCTGCCTGTTTTGTTTTAAACAAGAGACGAATGTTAGATGCATCATAGCTTCCTATAGAATGAGAACTCCACACCGACTTCCCCAGTCCTGGGCCCTGGCCCCTTCTACATCTGTGGCTGCAGATGCCTCCAGGCAGCCAGTAGCATCAGCCCTCACTCATTCCCCCTCCCACTTCACTCCTGGTTTCTGGCAACTTCTTTCATTTCTTGGCAAAGTCATCCATGCACTGAAAATCAAGTTTTGGGGTGGGACAGGGAGTGGGGCAGATATTTGGTTTAGTGGCTGAGACTCCCTTTGGGATGGCCACATCAAAGTGTCTGGGTTAGAGTCCTGGCTCCATACTCAATTCGAGCTCCCTGATAATGTGCACCCTGGAAGGCAGCAGTTGATAGCTCAACTACTTGAGTTCCTACAATCCATATGGGAAAAATGGATTGAGTGACTAGATAAAGAAATTATGGGATATGTATTCTTTAGAATACTATACCGCAGTAAGAAACAGCGAAATCCAGTCATTTGCAACAAAATGGAGGAATCTGGAACACATCGTGCTGAGTGAAGTAAGCCAGTCCCAAAGGGACAAATACCATATGTTCTCCCTGATCGGTGACAACTGACTGAACACCAAAAAGGAAACCTCCTGAAGTGAAATGGACACTATGAGAAACGGTGACTTGATCAGCATAGCCCTGACTGTTAATGAACAACTTAATACATTATCCCTCTTAGTATTTTTTTTTTGTCTGTTCTACTTAATATGACTGGTTTAATTCTGTAATTATCACACAGTTATTCTTAAGTGTTGAAAATTAACTGAAATGTGATCCCTGTTAAACATAAGAGTGGGAATAAGAGAGGGAAGAGATGTATAATTTGGGACATGCTCAAGCTGACTTGCCCCAAACGGTAGAGTTAGAAACATACCAGGGGATTCGAATTCAATCCCATCAAGGTGGCATGTACCAATGCCATCTCACTAGTCCAAGTGATCAATTTCTGTTCACAATTGATCATAATGAAAGGACTAAGAGTCAAAGGGAGCACATAAACAAGTCTAGTACCTGCTAACACTAACCGATAGAATAAATAAAGGGGAGAGTGATCCAACATGGGAAGTGAGATACTCAGCAGACTCATAGAATGGCAGATGTCCTAAATAGCACTCTGGCCTCAGAATCAGCCCTAAAGGCATTCGGATCTGGCTGAAAAGCCCATGAGAGTATTTCAGGCATGGAAAGCCAAGACACTCTGGCAAAAAGATCTCTGTGAGTGAGATCCCAGTGGAAAGAACAGGTCTTCAAAGAAGGAGGTACCTTTCTCTGAAGGGAGGAGAGAACCTCCAATTTGACTATGACCTTGTCTAAACAAGATAAGAGTCGGAGAACTCAGAGGGCATCCATAGCCTTGGAAACTCATGACTGGAGCATAGGTGTGGGGAGCAATCCGGACTGGACTGTTACTGGAATTAAGACTTATTCTATGCACCTGCTCTCCCACAATATGGCGCTGGGAGAGAAGAAAACAGCTTCTACACAGCTGCCTCCAGTTCAACCAATAAACTGTAGGACTTGCTCCTGATTGGAGGAGAGCAGCGTACTCGGCGTGTGGGCAGCCGAGTTGGGATTGGCAGAGGAGGACTATAAAGGAGGAGAGAGACGGCATGCACCAGGAACATCTAAGGGGAACATCTAAGGGGAACACCTGTGCAGCCCCCGAGAGAGCCGGCCGGCGGAGTGCCGCTCCCCTGCGGAAGTGGGGAATGTGGCCAGGGGGAACTGCCCTTCCACGGAGGTGGAAGGGATAGTAGCCAACCCGGGAAGAACCAGCAGCAAACCCGGGGAGGGCCGAGCAGACGAAAGAACAGCGCAGGGTCCTGTGTCGTTCCTCCACGAAGAGGGGGAGCAACACATAGGGAGATTACTGAGGCCATAAACAGGAGTGTCAATTGGTAAAGTCAACAACAGGAGTCACTGTGCACTTAGTCCTCATGTAGGATCTCTGTCCTTAATGTGCTGTGCATTGAGATTTAATGCTATAACAAGTACTCAAACAATATATTTCACTTTGTGTTTCTAGGGGGGTGCAAACTGTTGAAATCTTTACTTAATGCATACTAAACTGATCCTCTGTAAAAAAAAAAAAAAAAAAAAAAAAAAGAAAGAAAGAAATTATCAATTCCCAACTTGACTCTCACTGGGATTAAACATGACAATAGGTCTGATCTGATTTCATCATCATTTAAAAAAAATCATCTATTATTTTTCACTTTATGTTTCTGTGTGGGAGCAAACTGTTGAAATCCATACTTAATGTATACTAAGCTGATCTTCTGTATATTAAGATAATCGAAAATGAATTTTGATGTGAATGGAAGGGGAGAGGGAGTGGGAAAGGGGAGGGTTGTGGGTGGGAGGGATGGTATGGGGGGGAAGCCATTGTAATCCATAAGTCGTACTTTGGAAATTTATATTCATTAAATAAAAGTTAAAAAAAAATGGATTGAGTTGCGGGCCTCTGGCTGTGGTCAGGCCGAGCCCTAGCTAATGTGGGCATTTGGGAGGTGAATCAGTGGATGGATGATTCTCTCTCTCTCTCTCTCTCTCTCTCTGTATCAAATAAATAATAATTTTTAAAAATTATGTTTCTTATCTTTATCTAGCATTTTAATTATTTGGTAGCAAAAGTCTTAGACTAATCTTCCATTTTGCCAGCAAGAGAAATTTCATCTTTTCTAAAGTCTTCACAGTGTTTGGGGAAGAGAACAAATTGTCACATATCTCATACAGCAAGCAAGCCACCAAGACTGTTTGCCTTTAGAAGAGTAATAATAAATAAAATTTTAAAAAGCGAGGGCGGGGAACCAAGGCTGTGGCATGGTAGGTTAAGCCTCTGCCTGCAGTGCCAGTATCCTATATGGGCACCGGTTCTAGTTCTGGCTGCTCCTTTTCCAATCCAGTTCCCTCTTAATGGCTTGAAAAGCAGTAGAAGATGGCCCAAGTCCTTGGGCCCCTGTACCCATGTGGGTGTCCCAGGATAAGCCCATGCCTCCTGGCTTCAGATCACCCAGCTCTTTTGTGGCCATCTGGGGAGTGAACCAGTGGATGGAAGACCTTTTTCTGTGTATCCCACTCTCTATAACTCTGCCTCTCAAATAAATGAATCTTAAAAAAAAAGTGGGTGGGGGAATAAGAGGTTGGCTAATATCCACAGCAAAGTGTCTTGTAGGTAAAATTATTACTCCAGAGCCTTCAACAGTGAACACTGAGAGGTTCTGCATTATCAGGAAAAGATTCTGTGAAGCCACATTCATGGAAATTTTCTTCTTGGAATAGTGACAAAGACCTCCATTCAGATACTGGGGGAAGATTCTCCACGTAATGGTGATAACATGACAGGAGCCTAGAGCTGGATGAAAGGCACTGCTCACCAAGTCCTATTAGACATGTTTTGTACTCCTTTCCACAGATATTCAAAAGGCTCTCTGAGTTAGGGAGCTGCTGGTGGCAGGACAAGGGCACCTCCTCTGGCATCAGAGACTCAGCACCAACAACAATACAAAGAAACGTTTTTGAAAAAAGCTTTGGACAAGCCGTCCAGAATCCCAAAATCTTGCTCTTTCCCCTTCCTGGTTTGCTTAACTTCATTATGCTGAAATCTATGAGGATACTGAGGTTCTTTGAAAGTGAATGTTTCTGGCTAAACTCAGTGTTCCCAAGGCCCTGGCCTACCAGCACATTTTCCCTTCGATTCAGCCCAAGTCCATTAGCGTTCATATCCAGTATCCTCCTTTCCCCTTTAATAGCCCATCCTTCCAGGCTCTTAGAAGCAGATCATTGAGAGGGACCATCTAACAGTGAACACTGCGAAACTCACACGGCCCCCTGCATCCAATGCAGACAGCAGACTCGCCAGTCTCGGGACACCTCTGGGGGCAGGGACAGTGGCCTTGCTGGTTGAAACTCTAGCTTCATAGGTACCTACCAACTCCCACTGTTGCTCTTTTTATCCACAACAAATATAGAAGAGCAGAACTCAGGTAGTGTTGATATTTCCAGGAGTGTTGAGAATAACTCATGGTTACAACTCACAGTCCACATTGCATGAGATACCCATTCCTTCAATGCTGTGGTTCTTAACACCAAAAATAAGGAACACTGTCTTTCCTTATCTAAAAATCTGTACTTCCTCCCAATCTACTTAACACAGAACCTCAGAAAATGTTTAGCATCTTCCCTGATATCCCGACGGGACCCAGAACATTCAGACAAATGACTGTAAATAATCACTTAACATTTCAATATTAAAGCTCAGAACTATTTCACCTTCAAAACACATTACAAATTTGTTTCAATCAGAACACAAGTATCATAAAAAAGAATTAAGGCATATAAAAAGGCAAGCAGACCAACATTATTTACACACAGAAAGCAAGTTAGGCCCAAAGCAGGTGAGTTATTTACTCCAAGTCAGATAGCCCCAAAATTACAGGACCAGGATACAAACTCAAGCCTTCTGTACTCAAATCCACGGATTTCATTATCACTCTATGCTGCTGTCTCACACCGGGTGGAGTTATCAGACTAACTCCATTTGATGGGGAAACTGACCCTGAAAGCCCAGAAAGAGCAGGACTGTTATAAGAATGCTGGAACTGGGGTGAACATTAAGTTTCTAAAGACAATGGAGAGATCTGGGATGGAAGAAGTCCTCATGAAGTAATCACTGTCTTTCGTTTGTTTTCCTTATGTGGTTAGCGGCCTTTCAGTCATCCTATTGATCGAATCCCAACACACACATACTCACACACATACACACACACACAACTGAATAATACAAAATTAAGGCCAATGAAGTCACTCTAAGCACTATCACTCTAAGCAGAAGTATACCATCCATCCCAAGGGGTGCAGTGCTCTGTCCTAAAGGAAGTGAGAGGGCCATGCATGAGCCAGCTAAGAACTCTGTCCAGGTAAATCATGGCCCAGATAAGCAGAGGTTAGATGCACAAGGCTGCCCAGTGCTCTGCTTCCTCCCTGGGCAATGAGGCCTAGAGTCAAAGAACAAACACACACTTGTCCCCAGGGCTGGTCTGGTTTCTCCAATCATCTGCACAATGGCTTATCAAGAACCTGTCCCCTCCTGGTTGCCCCTCTTCCAGGCCAGCTCTCTGCTGTGGCCTAGGAGTGCAGTGGAGGATGGCCCAAGTGCTTGGGCCCTGCACCCCATGGGAGACCAGGAGAAGCACCTGGCTCCTGGCTTTGGATCAGCGCGGTGCGCCAGCCGTGGCAGCCATTGGAGGGTGAACCAACGGTAAAGGAAGACCTTTCTCTCTGTCTCTCTCTCACTGTCCACTCTGCCTGTCCAAAAAAGAAAAAAAAAAAAAAAAAAAGAACCTGCCCCCTTTAATTAGACTAAAGCATGGACCAGGAACCAAGAATTCAGCTCTCAGTCCTACCCTACCCCTGCCTCGCCCATCGTCAGCATGTCCTTCCACTCGTCTCCTTCCCCACCTCACATATGGTAGAAACAGCTACCTTTATCACAGGACTGCAATTATTCATACAATAAAAATAACACTAGTGACAATTAGCCTTCAGAAATACCTACTGTGTGCCAGAGACTTCACATAGGGGACTTTAATCTGAAGGCAGCGATTATTCTCACTAAATGGATAAGGAAATTAAAGCTCATGGCGTTAGATACCTTAACTCAGGTCACGCAGTTGCCAGCAGCAGGACTTTGGTTTGAACCCAGCATACCTAACTCTAAAACCACAGCAGTGGTTCCACGCCATGGTATACTCAGGCTGCTCTCACCTTTTATCTGGGAGTTTCTCTCCCTGGCAATGGTTCCGTTGGAAGACTGGCACTACCGCTTTTCCTTCTCTTTCTTTTTTTTTTTTTAATATTTATTTTATTTATTTGAAAGAGTTACAGAGAGAGGTAGAGACAGAGAGAGAGAGGTCTTCCATCTGCTGGTTCACTCCCCAGATGGCCACAATGGCCAGAGCTGTGCTGATCTGAAGCCAGGAGCCAGGAGCTTCTTCCAGGTCTTCCCATGTGGGCACAGGGGCCCAAGGACTTGGGCCATCTTCTACTGCTTTCCCTGGCCGTAGCAGAGAGCTGGATCAGAAGTGGAGCAGCCAGGACTAGAACCGGCGCCCATACAGAATGCCAGTGCTGCAGGCCAGGGATTTAACCTGCTGTGCCACAGCGCCGGCCCCTCCTTCTCTTTCCTTCCTCCATCCACCCCACCACTACCCATCCCAGTGGAATTTTCATACTGGAACCTAGAGACTGACAACCAAATCTGGGGAGTCAAGTCCTTTAGTCCCTTGTTCATTGCACTGTGGGTTTGGGAGATCATGTGAATATTTTTCAGATTACACTTCCGTTCTCTGCAGAGGCATAGACTGAGAAGGATTCATCAGAGGATTTCCAGAGCGTGTATTTGTCATGTGTTTTGTTGTTTCCACAGCATGCAGAATTTATGAGCATTTAAGAAATCAGCCCCGCTGCAGAGCGCCTTCAGTTCTTCTCCCAGCCACAGGTTCCCCATGATGCAAAGGTGCCCCTGTCAAATCAAAGGATATTCAGAACAAACACTCCTTGGAATATTTGCAAAATAGTGTGATAGGAAGAAGAGAATCCTGGCTTCCGCTGCTAGGAGACAGTGGAGCCTGAAGTGCCTAACACAGCAGCAGCCTGTTAGAAGACTGAGGTCCTCCTCGAGTGTTCTCAGGGATCCCTCCGAACCACAGTGACAGAACCAAACGACTGGAGTAGAGGGAAACATCCTGACATTAAGCAGATGGCTGAGATGAAAGCACTGGCAGTTCATAACAGCAGGAAAATCAGGGGACGAGGGAGGGCTGGGGAGCAACAGGACATGGAAGTCTAGGCTCCAACTACTGAAGGCTCTTGTGCTGGGCTAGGTGAGACACCTAACATCCAACACACACTAGGTTTACAAACATGCCGTCACGCTGTTCACACAGCTAGCTCTGTAACCATGCAGCCAAGAACAACCTGGATCAGTTGATAGCTAACCAAAACCTCACATTCAGATATGTGCGTGAGCCCAGCTGACATCAGCAGAACCACAGAGCCAGCCACCTCACATGCAGGAGCAGCGGATGCTCGGTGCCTTGTCCACCTGCAGTCTTGGGATTGTGACGCAGCATTTTGTAGCGACAGGTAACTAACACACCTGTTTTCCCATCAAGGAGTGGATTGCAAATTCAAATACTGACAGGGAAAGGCAGATAACGTAATCCCAAAAAGAGGGAAACATACACTGAGATACAATTTCTTACTTAGCCAAAGATGAGCAAAATCCAAATGTCCAACAATACAAGGGGACTTCAAAATCCTGTGTGAGAAAATGGAGCTAAAGATAAAAATATAAAAATTTTTTCTTAACATAATCTTAAGATACTTTGAGAAATGATGTTGCCAGTCATGTACTCTATTCCTGAAGAACTGAGGGTTTGGGAAATTTAAACCACATGAATGCAGTTTTTTTTACATTTTTAATATGAATAAAAATGGACGACCTTTAAAGATTGTTTTAAGATCAGGCAACAGCAACAAGCCAGAAATGGCCAAACCAGGAATATAAGGTCCATGCCTAATTACTTCCCTTTGAAATGCTTACGAAATCAGGAATAAGCAGGGACATTGTTGTTTACACGGAAAAGGACTATTTTGATGCAAAAATAATTTTTACAGGGGTCAGCACCGTGGAGCAGTGGGTTAACGCCCTGGCCTGAAGCGCCAGCATCCCATATGGGCGCCGGTTCTAGTCCCCACTGCTCCACTTGCAATCCAGCTCTCTGCTATGGCCTGGGAAAGCAGTAGAAGATGGCCCAAGTCCTTGGGCCCCTGCACACATATGGGAGACCCAGAAGAGGCTCCTGGCTCCTGGCTTCAGATCGGCACAGCTCCAGCTGTTGCAGCCACCTGGGGAGTGAACCAGCGGATGGAAGACTCTTTCTCTCTCTGCCACTCCTCTCTCTGTAACTCTGACTTTCAAATAAATAAATAAATCTTTAAGAATAAATTTGCAATTCACACACAGTTTTTCTTCATCATATACATTTTCCATGAACTTTTTGAAGACCCCCTCCTATATTCTGTTGGTGTAACTGTAGGAAAACAGGAACTTTCTTATGCTGCCACAAGGAATAAGAAAAGAAAAACTGTATGAGCCCTACTGGGAAAATGTGGAGATATGCAATAAAAAACATATATCTACTTACCCTTTGGCTCAAAAATCACACTTCTAGGAATCCATGCCAAATGCGTACTATGAGGTTTGCACAAGGCCATTAATCCAGTCACTAGTTAGAATAATTAGGAACAATAGCGACCAAAATGTCACAATTGAGGATCAGTTGAATAAATTGGGTTCATACACATGATAGAGTCTATATAACTACAACAAGGAATGATGAATATCTCTGTCTCTTACTATGGAGTAGTCTCCAGCATACATTATTAAAGTGAATTTTTTTAAAGGTGAAAAAAATGAGTATCATATTCTACCAGTTCTGTAAGAAAGGAAGAAATACATAGATATAAATATTTAGAGAAGTAATTCTATTTTTAATGGGAGAATGAACCATAGAGATGTTAAGGAGAATTAGAATTAGAGATGAAAATAAAGGTATTACCACTGACACCACAAAAACACAAAGGATTGTTCTCTAACAAAGAACAACTATATGGCAACAAATTTGATAACCCTAGAGAAATAAACAAATTCTTGGATACATACACCTTATCCAGATTGAATCATGAGGAAATGGAATACCTAAACAAACCAGCAATGAGCAGAAAGATTACATCAGTTATGGCCGGTGCCGTGGCTCAATAGGCTAATCCTCCACCTAGCGGCGCCGGCACACCGGGTTCTAGTCCCAGTCGGGGCGCTGGATTCTGTCCTGGTTGCCCCTCTTCCAGGCCAGCTCTCTGCTGTGGCCCGGGAAGGCAGTGGAGGATAGCCCAAGTGCTTGGGCCCTGCACCCCATGGGAGACCAGGATAAATACCTGGCTCCTGCCATCGGATCGGCGCAGTGCGCCAGCCGCAGCACACCGGCCGTGGCAGCCATTGGAGGGTGAACCAATGGCAAAGGAAAACCTTTCTCTCTGTCTCTCTCTCTCACTATCCACTCTGCCTGTCAAAAAAAAAAGATTACATCAGTTATAAAAAGTTTCCCATCAAAGAAAAGCCCAGGACCAGATGGTTTCACTGCTGAATTCTATCAAACATTTAAAGAATTAACACCAATCTTCCTTAAATTATTTCAAGAAATGTAAGAGGAGGAAATTCTTCCAAATCTGTTCTATGAGACCAGTATTACACTGATATCAAAACAAGACAAGAACAGCAACAACATAAAAAAACTACAAATCAATATCCTTGACGAACACAGATGCAAAAATCCTTAACAAAATACTAGCAAATTGAATCCAGCAACACACAAAAATGTTTCAGCATATGCAAATCAACAACCACCACACCATGTAAACAAAATGAAGGTCAAAAAGTCACACAGTCATCTCAATAGATGATGAAAGGGCATTCGATAACATCCAACATGGCTTCAAGCAAAAACTCTGACCAAATTAGCTGCAGAATGAACATGCCTCAACATAATAAAGGCTAACTAACAACAACTAAAATCATATTGAATGGGGAAAAGCTGAAGAATTTCTCTATGAGTTCTGGAACAAGAATTCAAAAATAAAAAATGAGATAAACGAGCCCAACTGTGTGTTCATTTTGGTGGAATAACAACACAGAGGGAAGCGATGGAAAACAGCACATAGCCTTCATGGACTGTAAGGTAGGTACAAAAAGAACAACACACAGTAACTGTGCTCTGAATAATATTGCTGGTGGCAGTATCTTGTTTTGTTATTCTAAGACTGCAGAATTGGTAAGTGGACAAAAACTACTAATTGCACGTAATTCTAATTCTAATTCTAATTCTTGAGAACAAAGCTTATCAAGGATGAAAAAAGGTGGGGCCGGCGCGCTGTGGCGCAGTGGGTAAAGCTGCTGCCTGCAGTGCCGGCATCCCATACGGACACTGGTTCATATCCCAGCTGCTCCACTTCCGATCCAGCTCTCTGCTATGGCCTGGGAAAGCAGAAGATGGCCCAAGTCCTTGGGCTGCTGCGCCCATGTGGGGGACCCAGAAGAAGCTCCTGGCTCCTGGCTTCGGATCAGCACAGCTCCGGCCATTGCAGCCAATTGGGGAATGAACCAGCGGATGGATGACCTTTCTCTCTCTCTCTCTCTCTCTTTCTTTCTCTCTCTCTCTCTGCCTCTCCTCTCTCTGTGACTTTGATTTTCAAATGAATAAATAAATCTAAAAAAAAAAAGATTATGGTCATGGGAAGAAGAAAATGCAGATGAAGACAAAATAGCCTAAATAAAAACCGCATAATCTTGAAACTGTCAAGGAAACACAGGCTCAAAACTGTATCTATATTGTTCTTTATCACAGATAGATAGATGGGTAGATAGACAGATAGATGATACTCCTCAAACCAGGGGACTTCCAAAACCTCAAGGGGAAATAGAATTAAAGGATGAGCTTCCTTTGGTATAAAATGTTGAAATCATGCATAGGAGCAGTCTTTGAAAAGTTCAGGGAAAATGTGTATAATTAAAAACCATGCATGGATTTTCAAATGCTTTGCACCAAAATAAACTTATCCTTTAACTCTAGTTTTCCATAAGCTTTTTGATCTTCCTTTATATCCCAGTTCTGTTCACTCAAGAGGAGTAGAAATAAAGACAATGGCAGTAACAACAAGCACTCTTTTTTTCTTTAAAGATTTTATTTATTTATTTATTTGAGAGGTAGAGTTACAGACAGTGAGAGGAAGAGACAGAGAGAGAGGTATTCGTTCTGTTGGTTCACTCCCCAAATTGCCGTAATGGCCAGAGCTGCGCCAATCCAAAGCCAGGTGCCAGGTGCTTCCTCCTGGTCTCCCAGGTGAGTGCAGGGGCCCAAGCACTTGGGCCATCTACTACTGCTATCCCAGGCCATAGAAGAGAGCTGGATTGGAAGAGGGGCAGCCAGGTCTAGAACCAGTGCCCATATGGGATGCCCGCGCCACAGGCAGAGGATTAACTTACTTCGTAACAGTGCTGACCCCAACAAGCACTCTTAAAACTCAGATTAGGGTCTCTTTATACCAATTCTCACTACAAAGAACCAAAGCTGCTTGTTGAAATAGCTAATTCCAAATCCAGAAAAAATACCAGAGGAGCCGGAAACATCTAATTGTATCAGAAAGCAAGAAAATTGGGGCCAGTGCCATGTCCTAGTGGGTTGGGCCTCTACCAGCAGCACCAGAATCCCATATGCAGGCTGGTTCAAGTTCAGACTGCTCCTCTCCTGACCCAGCCCCCAGCTAATGTGCCTGAGAAAGCAGTGGAAGATGGGCCAGGTCCTTGGGCCCCTGCACCCACATGAGAGACCTGGAAGAAGCTCCTGGCTCCTGCCTTTGGATCAGCCCAGTTCCTTGATACCACTGTGGCCATTTGGAGAGCAAACCAGCAGATGAAGACCTCTCTCTGTGTCTCTCCCTCTCTGTCAGTAATTCTGCCTCTCAAATAAATAAATCTTTAAAACATAAATAAATCTGTTTTAAAAAAAAAAGAAATAAATTTATCAAAAAATACTGAGATTACACCAACTTGAAAAGGCTCTTTCTGGCCAAAGATACTACAATCTAAGCATCATTGATCATAGAATGTGTGTTAATAATAAACAGCAAAATTTGTTATATTGTGATAGATTAAAATATATCAGGCATGCTTAAACCCATGAATTCATGATGATTTTAAGAAAACAATTAGAAAATGTGAACTTTGGATATTCGATAGGATTAAGGACACCAGGAGTGATGACAGTAACAGGTATGTCTGTAAAAGAGCCCTTACATTTTAAAGACCTGTGTAGTTCATTCTCATTATTCATAGATCCTGCATTTGTGAATTTACTCTCTAAAAATTATTTGTAACTTCAAAGACAATGCTCAGAGCACCTTCGCAGTCATTTACAGGCACACACAGGGCGACAACGCGTTGGAGGTACTCAGCGTGCATCTTCCCATACGAGGCTGAACACGAGCCACGTGTTGCCTCTTGTTTCAGCTCTCATGCTGTAAACAGGTGTCCCATTTGTGGTTTACTTAATGCGTTCTTTGTGCTCTTGGGTGGTGATTTCATGCTTTAAAATGGGCCCCATGAGAAGCGAGATACACAGCAGACTCATAGAATGGCAGATGTCCTAAACAGCATTCTGGCCTCAGAATCAGCCCTAAAGGCATTCAGATCCGGCTGAAAAGCCCATGAGAGTATTTCAGGCATGGAAAGCCAAGACACTCTGGCAAAAAAAAAAAAAACAAAAAAAAAAAAAAACAAAAAACAAAAAACAAAACACCTAAATGAAAGATCTCTGTGAGTGAGATCCCAGTGGAAAGAACCGGTCTTCAAAGAAGGAGGTACCTTTCTCTGAAGGGAGGAGAGAGAACCTCCACTTTGACTATGACCTTGTCTAAACAAGATAAGAGTCGGAGAACTCAAAAGGCTTCCATAGCCTTGGAAACTCATGACTGGAGCATAGGGAGATTACTGATGCCATAAACAAGAGTGTCAATTTGTAAAGTCAACAACAGGAGTCACTGTGCACTTACTCCTCATGTAGGATCTCTGCCCTTAATGTGCTGTACATTGTGATTTAATGCTATAACGAGTACTCAAACAGTATTTTTCACTTTGTGTTTCTATGTGGGTGCAAACTGTTGAAATCTTTACTTAATGTATACTAAACTGATCTTCTGTATATAAAGAAAATTGAAAATGAATCTTGATGTGAATGGAAGGGGAGAGAGAGCGGGAAAGGGGAGGGTTGCGGATGGGAGGGAAGTCATTGGGGGGGGAGCCAATGTAAGCCATAAGCTGTACTTTGGAAATCTATATTCATTAAATAAAAGTTAAAAAAAAAATGGGCCCCATGAGAGTGATGCTGAAGTGCTATCCAGTGTCCCTAAGGCAGGGAGGCTGGGATACATGTGTCTCACACGCTGGGTCAGCTAAACTTTGGTCAGCATGAGTTACAGTTCTGGGGGCATTGAGTTCAACATTGGTGACTCAATGATATTTATTAAATAAGGTGTCTTTAGGGCCGGCGCCGCGGCTCACTAGGCTAATCCTCCGCCTTGCGGTGCCGGCACACCGGGTTCTAGTCCCGGTCGGGGCGCCGGATTCTGTCCCGGTTGCCCCTCTTCCAGGCCAGCTCTCTGCTGTGGCCAGGGAGTGCAGTGGAGGATGGCCCAAGTGCTTGGGCCCTGCATCCCGTGGGAGACCAGGATAAGCACCTGGCTCCTGGCTCCTGCCATCGGATCAGCACAGCGCGCCGGCCGCGGCGGCCATTGGAGGGTGAACCAAAGGCAAAGGAAGACCTCTTTCTCTCTGTCTCTCTCTCTCACTGTCCACTCTGCCTATAAAAATAAATAAATAAATAAATAAATAAATAAATAAAGTGTCTTTAAACAGGAGCACACGGAAAACAAGGTAACCTACTGATTGTTGAGTGAAAATGTAGCCAGAGGCTCACAGAACTCTAACCCTGTTTTTCCCCTCAGGGTAATGGTTCAGTATTTGCTAATTCAGTATTTCCAGTGACTATACAGAGCATATACAGACTACCACGAGCAACAAGATTCAACTGAGATAAAAATGGTTATAGAATATTTGGGGGAAACTATCATGCAAAGTGAAGAAAATCTTTCTGTTCTGACCTGGATTTGGCCCATGGGACCCAATTTTTTGTCTCAGGCCTACTTCACACTCCTTAACTACTTTATAGTCCAGAGGCCTTTTTTTTTTTTCCAGAGTTTTTCCAATCACTCTCCCTCTTGATAGACACTTGGGTTGTGTCCAGGTTTTCACCATTGTGATCAATGCTGAGTGAACCTCTACACATGTAAAAGATTTTCTTAAGAAGACATGGAGAAGTATAATTGCTGAATCACAAGGTACTCACGTTTTGCATTCTAACAGACACTGCCAAATTGCCTTCAAAGTGACTGAACCAATTACTACGCCCACAAGCAATGTGTGCAAGTCTGGGTTTCCCACAGTCTTGCCAACGCTTAATTCAACAAGTATTTTTGGAATCTGGATCCTCTGTGTGAGAGACACTAATGAGGTTATGGGGGTGGAGAGGCAGCAACACAGGTTGTAATCTCCATGAGACACCACACTGCAGCTCAAAAACAAGATACTTGTCCCCCCAGGGGTTTACCAAGGAGTCACTGGCCAGTAGAACAGAAATGAAAAGCAAGCAACAGACTTTCAAATCTTCTCCAGCGGCTTGCTTCTGCTCAACAGTCACTCATAAAAATCAATTAACTCCCTTTGGAGTGTGAATATGTGCTATGTAGGACTGATGGGTCTAGCCCAAGGCCTTGACAGGGGCAAAAGTCCTGTAGGCTTAAATTTTAAAATAAATTACATTTCCCTTATTATATATGGATATATATTCAGCTCTGAGTATAAGAAAAAGGAAAGCCTTGAAATATGCATGCCATTTAACCAGCAATTCTTTCCTGCATATATCCCAGGGAAATTATTGTTTAAATTTATAAAAATTTAAGTGTGAGGGTGTTCATTCATTGTTTAATATGCTACCCAAATGTAAACTATTCAATTATCTATAAACAATGAAGTAAATAGTTGAATATATCTATATATAAAAACTGCTGATTCAACAAAGTGCTAAAGAAATTGAACTATTAGGAACTATTATGCAACCATCAGACATTATCTATTGTCACAGACTGATGTTTGGAAAGCAGTACTGTGAAAAAAAGCTAACAGCATGTATCCATTTGTCTATTCACTCCCTAAATACATCCTGTGCACTCACTGTATGCCAGGCCCTGTCCTGGGCTCAGGGGACAAAGTCCTAACAACTGCAGGCAAAGTGCCTGCTTTCAAAGAGCTCAGCTGCCCTTTTCTCCTCTTGCCTACACAGACAGGTTTCTCCAGCTTGGATCTGAGAAAACTGTTAATTTGTTCTTTTATTAAGCTCTTTGTGGTTTCACAAGCACTGATGGTTTGCTTCTGATTCCTACATCATGTGTGAGTGCACATGCCACTTGGTCGGTGTCTCCTTTCTAATAGCATGTGCTTACCCTAGTGGGAACAGAGTTTATCTTATCTGCAGAATGTACTTCCTCCTTCCAACACCACTTTCTGAGGGAAAACATCTAGAACAGAGGAAATACCGTAGCTGAGGGATCAAACCATCCACACCGAGGATCCTAGCTTTGATTCCTCTGTGCCTAACTAATTCAGCATCAGTCAGCTTCAGGGCACTCATATTTAACTTAAGTACTGCAGGGTTCGTAACAAATGAAATCACAATACAATGCCAAGACAATGGCCAATACACAGTAGGAACTTGAGTTTCCTTCCCGCCTCTGGTTTTCTTGTCAAAGGTTGAGTTCTGGGAACAGCACTATGGCGTAGCAGGTAAAGCTGCCGCCTGCAAAGCAGGCATCCCATAGGGCACCAGTTCAAGTCTTAGTTGCTCCATTTCCAATCCAGCTTCTGCTATGGCCTGAGAAAGCAGTAGAGGATGGCCCAAGTGCTTGGGCCCCTGTACTCACATGTGAGACCCAGAAGGAGCTCCTGGCTCCTGGCTTTGGATCAGCCCAGCTCTGGCCATTTGGTGAGTGAACCAGCAAATGAAAGACTTTCTCTCTCTCTCTCTCTCTCTCTCTCTCACACACACACACACACACACACACACACACACACACCTCTGCCTCTCTGTAACTCTGCTTTCAAACAAATAAATAAATCCTAACAAAAAAAGATGGAGTACTTCTACAGATATCACTCAGACAAAAAGGGGTGGGATGCAAGCTTTGGCTGGGATGCTTGTTCTCTGTCTCATAACTTTGAGAAAGCACGGTCCGGCTTATCCACAGATTCTCTGAAAATGCTCACCAATATTGTCTAATGGTTAGAATCTGATCAGATTCTAGAGTTATGATAAATTCAAAGCTCCTCCCTTCTGCAAACAGATCTCAGTGCATGCACCCAGTCAAGTGTCTGCATTGATCTCCTTCTGAAACAATGTCTCCAGTATATGCAACTACAGTGCAGGAGAAAAAGAACGGAAACGCACAGCAAAGCACCTCACAGACAGCTGCAGGCACGTGACACAGACCTGGAGAATGAGACGAGTCCAACCACCTGGTCACAGTGATTGGCTCAGAAGTGTGCAAGTCACTCAGCAGTTTACGAAGACAACATTTTCCTGTAACTACTGGCAAAAATAAGTTTCCTTCTCTCTGGAAGGACAGATAAGTTGCAAGGACGTAAGTCTTGCATTTCCAGGAGCCACAGCCACCATGCTGAGGCAGTCTGCCACACAAGAAGGCAGAAGCAAGTGGTGGGAAGACTTCGATCAACCTAGTGATACTGTTTGAGTCCACTGGGTCCAGCACTACCTGAAACAAAATCTACACATAATCCTGGTAGATGAGGCTAAAACTGAGTCTGTCTCCCTGTCTCTCCTTTCCTTTCTCCTTCTCTTGGTTCCCCCTACAGAAGACACTGAAATAAGGATTCATAATAATTCAGTTTAAGTTTATTTTTTTTTTGACAGGCAGACAGTGAGAGAGAGAGCGACAGAGAGAAAGGTCTTCCTTTTTCCGTTGGTTCACCCCCCAAGTGGCCACCACGGCCAGCGCGTTGCAGCTGGCACGCTGCACCAATCCGAAGCCAGGAGCCAGGTGTTTCTCCTGGTCTCCCATGCGGGTACAGGGCCCAAGGACTTGGGCCATCCTCCACTGCACTCCCGGGCCACAGCAGAGAGCTGGACTGGAAGAGGAGCAACCAGGACAGAATCCAGCGCCCCAACTGGGACTAGAAACCGGGGTGCGGGCGCCACAGGCAGAGGATTAGCCTAGTGAGCTGCGGTGCTGGCCTAAGGGTGCATTATTGAGCAGTAACTAGCAAAAGGCAACTGGGGCTCAGTCCTACTTGGGAACTCTGGGCTTGCGGAACACACATTTCAGAACCATCCCAACCAACAGGCAATAGAGCTAGGGTATTGACCCACCTCTCTATCATCTGTCAGGCTACACCAGGGCTCACCGATGCCCCTTTGTTTCCGGTCTGCTGCAAGAATGGGCATAGCAGGCTCCTCAGGCAGAGTCACAGGGATTAGCAGTCAGCAGTCAAGCTGGAGTGTGAGGGCGTGGTGTCAATGGAAAACGGACAGGATACTTTGTATCATTTGGGCTTTTAGGAGGAGGATGGTTCATCTAGGTTTGCTGTCATTTACTAAGGAAATATGTCTCAACTAGTATGAGGGTACATCACAATGTTCATGAAAAATTTGGAATCAAGAGATATTAATTTGGGGGCTGGTGCTAAGGCTTAACAGGTTAAGGCACAGCCTACAGTGACAGCAGTCCACATGGGCACTGCTTCTAGTCCCAGCTGCTCCACTTGCAAGCCAGCTCCCTGTTAATATGCTTAGGAAAACAGTAAAGGATGGTCCTTGGGTCCCTGCACCCACATGGAAGACCCACAGGAAGCTCCTGGCTCCTGGCTTCAGCCCAGCCATTGTGGCCTTTTGGTGAGTGAACTAGCAAATGGAAGATTCATTCTCATTCATTCTCTCTCTCTCTCTGTCTCTCTCTTGTGTCTCCCTCTCTCTCTCTCCATACTTCTGCCTTTTAAATACGTAAAATTTAAAAAATCTTTTTTTTCTTTTTGACAGGCAGAGTTAGACAGTGAGAAAGAGAGAGAGACAGAGAGAGAGTTATAGACAGTGAGAGAGAGACAGAGAGAAAGGTATTCCTTCCGTTGGTTCACTCCCCTAATAGCCACCATGACTGGCACTGCGCTGATCCGAAGCCAGGAGCCAGGTGCTTCCTCCCGGTATCCCATGCAGGTACAGGGACCCAAACACTTGGGCCATCTTCCACTGCCCTCCCGGGCCACAGCAGAGAGCTGGACTGGAAGAGGAGCAACCGGGACTAGTAGCCAGCACCCCAACTGGGACTAGAACCCACGGTGCCAGCACCGCAGGCGGAGGATTAGCCAAGTGAGCCATGGCGCTGGCTTAAAAATCTTTAAAAAAAAAAAAAAGATACATATTTGGGGGCAGGCATTTGCCCCACAGTATGAGACACCAGTTGGTATCCTGCGTCCAACATCAGAGTGCATGGGTTTGAGTCCCAGGTGTACTCCTGATTGCAGTTTCCTGCTAGTGTAAACTCTGGGAGGCATCCAATGATGGCTCAAGTACTTGATGGTCCTTGTCACCTGGTAGAAAACCTGGATTGTGTTCCCCACTCCTGGGTTCAGCTTGGCCTAGCCCTGGTCACTGCGGGCATTTGAAGAATAAAGCAAAGATGGGAGCACTCGCTCTCGCTTTCTCTCTAATAAATACTTTTTAAAATGTTAACCAAAAAATGCTGATTACTACACTACCTTTTTGAAGCATCTTGGTATATGTGACACTTCTCCCAAATTAGAGATCTGCCTAGAATTTTCTTCCTTGGAATGCTTCTGAAATGAAATAACTCTGGATCTCTTCCTCTATCTAACTCCATCCCAGACATGACACCGTCCTGGAGAAACCCCTGCCAGACACCTCTGTGTCCTCACCCACACTGCTCACTGCAGAGTCAGCAGGCCCTCTAGCAGACCAGTGCCACCTTCCATGGCTCCCTGCTCCAGGACCCTGCCCTGTGCCAGGCTGGGTACCCACAGAAACCACAGTGGGCTACTAGGAGGCCCAGCAGTGCCTGGCAGCTGCCAAGAGCTTTTATCTTCAACACGGCTCCTAAGAGGCAAAACCCTCTCACCAACAAAACCCACAAGAGGCAGGACCCCGCCCCCCACCCAAAGAATTGCAGGGTAGGGGCCAGAATCCAACCTACAGCTCTAACAATTCTCTCACTGCACAAGGGTGCCTAGGACGGAGGGAGGGAAGCACAGCGCCCATGTCTTTTCCTGTAGGGTTGCTTCCTGGTGATAAACACCTTTTGTTTCTAGTGTAAACGAGATCTTTCTTTTCCATTATTTTTTCTAAGTGGTTACTGTTGGAAATAAGAAAGCTATTGATTTCACTACATTTATTTTGTAACTGGCTGCCTTACTGAACTCTCATTATTTCTAATAGTTTTTCAGCTCAATTCTCCCAAAGGGGGAAAAAAAAGTTTAGGCGATGTGACAAAACTGACAAAAACATATGAGATCAGCCTCCACTGTTCTATTTGTTCTGAGATGCGTAGTTTATAAGAGCAAGATGGAAACAAAATCCACCATGCTACACACATATCATCTGTTCCTACAAACTCTATCATTTGTGCACCTGTCCTTCCACCTTACGCCATCCCTGGGGAAATCACAGGCCCCTGAGGAAAGCCACAGAGGTACCTCTGGCTGGGGGTGAATGACCACACATCCAGGACTCCTGGGCTGTGAGGCCCAGGTCCTCCATGCCTGAACCCAGCCTGTTGTCCATCACTCTGGTTCCTCCCCAGACAACCAGCCACTCACTCTCCTAGCAGCACTCACACCTAACTGAGCAAGTCCAGCAACCGAAAAATAAAAAAGGTCTTGCCCCTTCCACAAATGACTTCCTAGAATAGAATCTTCTTGAAGCAGGGCTGAACTCTGTTCTACCAGGTTGAGCCTAGACACTCTTCCATATGCGCACTGGAACTGACTCAGTCTTCTCCTAGTGGGGTGCAGGAACAGAGTCAGCGCTCTGCCCAGGCACCCTCCAACCCTTCTACACTTGCTTCTACCTCCTGCACCTGCAACCCCCACTGGAAAACAGCCCTCAGGCGGCCATAGCAACTCTGCCCACACCTGGGCGCCCACGCTTCCCCCAAGGCAGCCCTCTGCCAGTGCCTGACAGCTGCAGGCTCCTCAGAGCTGTGAGGTGGGACCAGCACTGCAGGGCTTGCTCCGGCTCCTGCCCTGCCTTCCCGACTCCCTTCCTGATGCCTCAGGAACAGCTGCTCGATGTGACACATCACGCAGTCTTGGGGTTTGCTTCTGGAGACCCGGCCTGAGACACAGAGCAAACATCTGCCCCCACACAGCCATGGCTCCTCCATCGGTCAGGCTGCCGTAACTAGTAAGTCTCCTGCGACAAGGCAAGGGATTCTGCCTAACTGGCAATGTGACCACATTTGAAGACAGGCCCATACAGGAGTAGCCACGGAGGTGGGGCCCCGATGGTGGGATCGTGGCCTGCTAAGAGATGCAGAAAGCTCTCCACCTCCCCTGCTCCACTCCCCTTCCTCAGCATGACACCTACCTCGCCAGTTAGGACCTTAAGAAGGACATCGCAGTCTCTGGAAGTGATTGAAGGTGGATTTCTCTTGTTAAAGCTGCTCCAAGCAGACCAATACAGATTCCTTCACCTGCTCCCTGGCAGGGCCCTAGCATGGCCACCTCTGCATCCTTTAGTCGCCAATCAGCAGGCCCCTGCTCCTAAAACAAAGTCCCTGGGCCCTGGGAGCAATCCTACCTCACTCTATGGGATATACAATAAAATGGAGGCCAAAAGGCCAGAGGTTGGAAAACTTTTTGGAAGGGGCCACAGAGTTGATATCATGGGCTTTGCAGCCACATACATGGTCTCTGCTGTATCACAGCAAGAAAGCCACAGATGACACATAAGTGACTGAGCCTGGCCGTGTGCCACCAAACTCTAATTAAAAAAAAAGAAAGAAAGAAAAGAAAAGAAAAAGAAAAAAACAGGCCTTGGTAGGCAATTACTTTCTGACTCCAAGCACACATTTTCTGAGCTGGAAGGGAGTGGAGCAAACCCGGGATGCACCCCGATGGTAAGGACAAGGGCAGAGGGTGGGAGGGCTGGCCCAGGGTCTCAGCGGGCATTAGTGGCAGTCAGACAGGAAAGGACCCCCTCCACTCACGCTCCATCCATGTCTCCGTTATGCTGTTCACAGCTGAGGCTTCAGCGTGAGACGCTGCATCATGGAAGCGCCCATGATTGCTGGTAGCGAATGCCTCTGGCAGGAGAGGCAAGGGCAGAAGTCAGCAGGAAGCCAGGCAGGTGCAGCCGCCTGAGCTCCAGGATCCCACTGGAGGGCCAGCCCCTCCAGCTGCCCCTCCAGCCGCCGAAGACCAAGCTGAGAGACTGCAGCCCCTCCAAGCACAGTGTGAGGGGAGCTTCTCCGTCGGGTCACTCCAGTTCACCTGCACAGATGTGGCTCCATGGGAGACTGGGGCCCTATCCCGGGACACCAGTTGCACAGACTTGGACCTGTGACTCTCCACAGTGCCGGCCCCAGGAGACTAAAAGGAGACTGGCCAGCTCGCACTCTCCCTCCCCCACTCCATTTTTTTCCCCTTATCCCCGTCCGGTCCCTACCCCCTCCCTTTCCTCGCCACTCCTGGCCACCGAGCACTGGGCTCATATGATGGCCTCTCCGCAGAGGCAGGAAGCAAGCAGCTGTTCTCCCTGCTGACCCTTCCAGACTCCCGGTACCCCACCCCGACCCCCCCACCCAGATTCCACAGGGCCCTCTCAGAAGTCTGGGCCCACCCAGCATCAAAAATCTCTGGAGTCACAGACTTGGGAGTTTAAAGAAAGAAATCGCAGCCCCTGGGCGGTGGCGCTGACGGCTCAAGTCACTGGGCTCCTGCCACCCACGTGGGAGAGCTGGATGAAGCTCCTGGCTTCCCTCTGGCCCAGCCCTGGTCACCGCGGGCATTTGAGGGGGTGACCCAGGGGATAGGAGATCTCGCTGTCCGTCTCTGCCTCTCAAGGGAAGAACCAAAGGCGAGTACAGCAGCAGAAAGGTTCCACGAAGGAGGCCATTAAGGCCACTTCTGTCCGGCCGCCTTCACGCCAAGGACAAAAGGACCCGATCCCTGAAACAGATTACTGTTTAAGTGTTTGAATCTACCAGATTTCCGTCTTCAGTCGACTTAAATCAAAGAAAACCCAGGCAGGGAGGGGGTTCATTGTAGATTCTGAGGGTAGGAAAAGGGGGGTGGGGTGGGGTGTAGGAGCTCCGTGTCACGTGACTGTTCTGCCGCGGAAACTTAATGAGAAACACACCACATTTCCCGAACTCTCTTTCTAGTCAGGGCTCCCGCTGAGATAAAAGGTCACGGGAAGGGAAGGGGGAGCCAGGGCGCGGGGGCCGGGAAGCGCTTTGGCTGCGAAGTCGGCCCCAAATTTCACGCGCGCGCTGCTATCGGCCTGATAGTCTACACTGATTATTTTCTTTGAATGCCAGATGTGCAGCGCTTTCATAAAGACACCTCAAACATCACTCATTTAAAAACAAATCGACCCAGGCTGCATTCGCCGCGCCCGGGAGAACTTTCCCTCCCCGACGCTGCGGGAAAAGCAGAGCCGCCCTGGTCGGGGGGACTTCCCGGCCGCGCTGCGCGTCCCGCTGCTGCCCCCTGCAGGCCGCGAGTCGAAGCGCGGCCGCGGACCGAGCCGAGGCGGGGTGCGGGCAGAGGCACCCGGCCCTCTGCAAATCCGTGGAGGCGTCTTCTGGCCCAGGAGGCAGCAGAGTGCACCTCCACGAGGTGCCAGACTGGCTGGCTGGGAGGAGTGAGCCTGGGCCTCAGGGTTCCACACCTTATCTCGCCCGATCTCTAACAACTCCTCTCACAGAGGACAAGTCACAGGTCCCCAAAGGTAGAATGGCTTGCTCCCTAGATGCAACTGGGCGTTTGACCCCAGTGCCCCTTCCATGACCCCGTGGGCTGCGGCAAAACACACGGGGACTCCCACCTCCAGGAGATGGGATGACAGTTCAGCTCCCATCCCCAGTGTGACCAGACCAGCCAGGAGGACACCTGGCAGGGTGTGAGGCTGGGAGGCTCCCTGCACATCCGCTGCCCCAGGCTGGCTGTGGTCCTGAACTTGCTGGGCTGGTGTGTGTGTGCTTTCCTGTGTGGTCAGGCGTGCCCCGGGCCCCTGCAGAGGGCCAGGCCCTGACCCAGAGCTCAGGAAGACTGCAGAATAAGGAAGTCCCAGCCACCCCCTCCTGCCTCTGGAATGCTCAGGTGGCCCTGAATTCCCCACCCCATGTCCCACCCCACCTCCACCCCTGTCTTGGCTATTCTGGGCTGCACCCCTTACAGTAGGAATGACTCTGTAAACACCGTGCCAACATGACCCGGACCAGAGTTTCCTTTTGGCTGTGCTACAAATCACTGTGTTGGACACTCGGGATCAGTGACCTTTAGGAGAGGCCGAGTGTCTCATGTGTAATCTAGCGTGAAGGACCCTTGCCCTCACTGCTCCAGCAGGCCCAGCCTGCTCTGCGCCCTCTGGCCTGCCTGGTCCCAGCTGCCTCAGGGAGAGGACAAGCAGTCCAGATAGGGTTTGGTTTTCAGCAGGTGCTGTTGCTGTAAGATGCTGTAGTGCGCCCTGGCCGTTCCTTCCTTTTGTGGCCTGCTGACTCTTGGACCTCATCTCTCAGTAGGGCTCCTTGAGACTTTGACACAAGTTGCTCCTCTGCCTGGAGGGCCTCCTGCCCCTTCCCCACTTGGCTGACTCCAGCTTGTCAATCAAGCACCCAGCCTCACTTAGATCACTCTTCCTACTTCCTAGTGCAGACTCAGATGCCCCCACCCATGCACTCCTCTGCGGGGAAGCCCACCCACCACAGTCACATCCCCACTGGCCTGTCTTCCTGCACAATCCGGCTGATTCGCCACTCACTTTGCATCTGCAAACACTGCGCCTGTGTTCAGGGACCACACTTGCTGCACTGGAAACTGAGACTTGAGACCTGACCCCAGGACCAGTTATCTGTCTTTGGAATTGCCAGGAAAAAGAGGTTTCCTGCCAATGCTCTCCCCAGGAAGAGGCGTCAGTCATAAGAGTTGGCCACTCAGGGAGGTGTCATGTGGTCATGGGTCCAGCTCCTCGGCCTGTCTGGGCCCCTGGAGAGAGATTCCCCTGGAAGGCGTGGCCAAGGTTTTCCGTGAGTATAGCCGAGAGCTGGACAGCTTCCCCAACTCCTTTTAAAGTGAGCTCCTGGATGGAGCTGCTGTCTGGAGACTCGGGCTGCGAGCAGCTTCCTGTGCAGTTGTAAACTGCAAGAGCAGCAGCACCGGGGACCGGTCACTTACACATCAGTGAAAACAAATGAACATGGTCCAGCCTGACTTTTTATTATTATTTTTTAAGACACAGGGAGAGCCCTTCTCTTCCTCGGCGCTGCCTCCGGAGGTGGCTGCCCTCTCCTCGGCACCATGGCCGCCCTCAGACCCCTGGTGAAGCCCAAGATCGTCAAAAAGAGGACCAAGAAGTTCATCCGCCACCAGTCGGACCGCTATGTCAAGATTAAGCGTAACTGGCGGAAACCCAGAGGCATTGACAACAGGGTGCGGAGAAGATTCAAGGGCCAGATCTTGATGCCCAACATTGGCTACGGGAGCAACAAGAAGACCAAGCACATGCTGCCCAGCGGCTTCCGGAAGTTCCTGGTCCACAACGTCAAGGAGCTGGAGGTGCTGCTGATGTGCAACAAATCCTACTGTGCAGAGATTGCTCACAACGTCTCCTCCAAGAACCGCAAAGCCATTGTGGAGAGAGCGGCCCAGCTGGCCATCAGGGTCACCAACCCCAACGCCAGGCTGCGCAGTGAAGAAAATGAGTAGGCGGCTCGGGTGCGCATTTTATTTGTGTTTAAATAAAACCTTGAAAACCGGAAAAAAAAAAAAAAGACACAGGGAGAGAGATGACAGGGAGAGAGATCGCCCATCTGTTAGCTTAGTCCCCAAATGCCTGCAATACATGGGACTGGGCCAAACCACAGTCAGGAGCCAGAAGTCGAATCCTGGTCTCTTACATGGGTGACAGGGACCCAAGTACTTGGGCCATTGCCTGCTGCCTGCCAGGGGCACATTGACAGGAAGCTAGAACTGACCACAGCGCTTGAACTTAAACCCCGGCACGCAAATATGGGAGGCCCTCAGCATCCTATGAGTGGGGAAAAGCTGGAAGTATTCCCCCTAAGATCTGAAACCAGACAAGGATGCCTACTCTCACCACTGCTATTTAATATAGTCCTGGAAGTTTTAGCCAGAGCCATTAGGCAAGAAAAAGGAATCAAAGGGATACAAGTTGGAAAGGAGAAAATCAAACTATCCCTATTTGCAGATGCATGATTCTATATATAAGAGATCCAAAAGACACCACTGAGAGACTATTGGAACTCATAAAAGAGTTTGGTAAAGTTGCAGGATATAAAATTAACACGTAAAAATCCACAGCCTTTGTATACACAGACAATGCTATGGTTGAGAAAGAACTTTTAAGATCAATCTCATTCACAGTAGCTACAAAAAGAATTAAATACCTTGGACTGAATTTAACCAAGGATGTCAAAGATCGCAATGATGAAAATTACAAAACATAAAAGAAACAAATAGAAGAATACTTTAAAAAATGAAAAAATTTTCCATGTTCATGGATTGAAAGCATCAATGTCATCAAAATGTCCATACTACTGAAAGCAATTTACAGATTCAATGCGATCCCAATCAAAATACTAATGACATTCTTCTCAGATCTAGAAAAAATGATTCCAAAAACTTATGGAAACACAAGAGACCCTGAATAGCCAAAGCAATCTTACAACAAAAACAAAGCCAGAGGCATCACAATATCAGATTTCAAGACATACTACAGGGCAGTTATAATCAAAACAGCCTGGTACTGGCACAAAAACAGACTTGTAGACCAATGGAACAGAAAAGAAATTCCCAGGAATCAATCCACGCATCTACAACCACCTTATCTTTGACAAAGGAGCTAAAATCAATCCCTGGAGCAAGGACAGTCTCTCCAACAAATGTGCTGGGAAAACTAGATCTCCATGTGCAGAAGCATCAAACTAGACCCCTACCTTACACCTTACACAAAAAATCCACTCAAAATGGATCAAAGACCTAAATCTACAACCTGATACTATCAAGTCATTAGAGAACATTGTGGAAGCTCTGCAAGACATTGGCATAGGCAAAGACTTGTTGGAAAAGACCCCAGGAACAGAGCAGTCAAAGCCAAAATTGACAAATGGGATTACATCAAGCTGAGAAGCTTCTGCACTGCAAAAGTGAAGAGGCAACCAACGGAATGGGAGAAAACATTCAAGAACTATGCCACTGCATTAACATCCAGAATCTATAAAGAGCTCAAGAAATTCAACAACAACAAAAACAAACCATCCAGTTAAGAAATTGGCAAAGGACTTGAACAGGCATTTTTCCAGAGAGGAAATTCAAATAGCCAACAGATACTTGAGAAAATGCTCAGGATCACTAGCAGTCAGGGAAATGCAAATCAAAACCACAAAAAGGTTTCACCTCATTCCTGTTAGAATGGCTCTCATACAGAAATCAACAAACAAAAGCTGGTGAGGATGTGGGGGAAAAGGTACCCTAATCCACTGTTGCTGGGAATGTAAACCGGTACAGCTACTGTGGAAGACAGTATGGAGATACCTCAGAAAGCTGAATATAGACCTACCATATGATCGAGCCATCCCACTCCTGGGAATTCACCCAAATCAAAAGAAATCAGCATATGAAAGAGTTATCTGTACTCCTCAGTTCATTGCAGCACAATTCACAATAGCTAAGACATGGAATCAACCCAGATGTCCATCAGCTATTGACTGGATAAAGAAATTACAGTATATATACGCTATGGAGTACTACTTAGCTGTAAAAAAAAAATGAAATCCTGTCTTTTTCAGCAAAGTGGACACAACTGGAAACCATTATACTTAGTGAAATAAGCCATTCCCAAAAAGATAGATATCATATGTTTTCCCTGATCTGAGGTAGCTAATAGAGTACCTAAAATGTAATGTATTGGAATGAAAGACATTTTGAGATTCGATGATTATTTACAGCCCTTGTCTCTTCTTTTAGGAACAATGTTTTTATTTTCTTCATACTATTTATTGAACACTTTTACTTAGTGTAGGGTTGACCTTACCATCATTATGTAAACTGAAAGTAGATCTTTGTAAAAATTAAGAGTGGGAATGGGAGAGGGAGGAGGAAGAAGGGTTGGAGTGTGGGTGAGAGTAGGGTGTGAAGTATCAATATGTTCCTAAATCTGCATACATGAAATACATGAAATTTGTATAACTTAAATAAAATTTTTAAAATATATATGAGACCCAAGTGGCGCCTTAACCTCTATGCCAAATATCCAGCTCAGGATCCAGTCTTTGAATCAGAATCTTAGGGCTTCTGGGGACCTTAACAACCAGTGTTTTCTTTCTTTCTAGAGCCTTCCTTCCTTGAACTGAGTGCTGGTGCTGTAGCTTGATTCATTTATGAAATAGTTTCCCCCCTACGTCTTTTTTACATCCCTTCCACCATTCCCTAATGAACTTAAGATTTAAACCCTAACCATGAACCTTGTAGAAACAAGCATTCCCCCCGTGAAATTAGCAACACTGGGAAGGTCCCAGGTCCAGTGGCCCAGCCCCTAGTAAGACCCTCCCATCTTCAAGAGCAAGCTCTGTGGCCTGGTGGCCTCCTAGACCCCTTAGGACCTTTGAAGATGGAAGGCGAGGGAGGGGTTATCACAAAACCACCTCACTGGCCCAAGGTGGGAAGTGACAGCTCTCAAGTGGTGAGGAGGCCACAACTGCAGGAAAATGGCTTTGTGCTTTTTAATTCTAGACCCAGCGTGACTCCAGTTAACGGGTCCTACTGTCCATCACTGAAGACAAACGATGGCTGAGGGCTGCAGGGAGAGGGGCTCGCCTTTCCCTCATTCCTGCAAAGGCAGCTCTCATCCTTCCCCAAGTAGGATGCACAGCACCCAGGGCACCCCCGTCCTGTTTCCCACCCCCTCCTCCCTTCCGCTCCATCCCAGGAGAGAGGAGAGGGAAGTGAAGAACAGCTGGACCCAAGGGAAAGCTTTGAGGCTGGAGGCAAGGATGAAGGGAGGTGAGAGCCACAGGGGGAAAGTGAGGCAATTTCTCCCTGATCTTCTCTCTTGTGGCCTCAGAGCCACAAGTCTGCGTGTGCAGCCCCACGCTGGTTCTGACTCTCCCGGTGACCATAGAGAAGCACCTGCCCTCCAGAAGCCTGGGAGATGCTGCAGTGGTGAGGCGCTCAGACCACACCTCTAGGAGGAGAAGCAGGCTTGAGTAGCACAACAGGAAGCCTGGCTCCAGAGACAGAGCCGCCAGAGGCACCTAGGGCAAAGCTCTCTGGGTTTTTCTCATCTCTCCTGGGAGGCTCACAGCATTCCCAGGTACAAGCTGTCCCTGAATCTCAAATGAGATTGCAAACTGCCAAGAGTGTTTGCTTGCCATCCACATGTATTGCCCAGTGAGCATCAAAACAGGGCAGCAAAGAGGGAGAGGAGGTCTGAAGAGCCCAACCAGAATGTCATGATCGGAAAAATCTAGAAAGAAACCTTGCTGGGTAGGAGCATTCACCTTGGAGGTCTTGTGAACAGGGTATTGTGTTTTTCACATGTGAGGGCGAGATGGGTAACATGATATTTCCAAAGTCCAAACACAGCTGCATGCAGACAACAAGGGTGAGAGCTCAGGTACCTCCTTCCAGCTTCCCCACTGGCTTCAGGGCACAAAGACCTTGTAAGGCCAACAGGGACGTGCAGCCTGGGGTCTGCAAATGGACCACGGCAGACCCCGTCAGACCTGCAAGTGAAGACTGTCACCGCATGTGTGTCCAGGACCCCTGACTCCACCCTGCTTTTCCTCAGCCAGACCAGTACAGTCGCCCACCTGCTGTGCAGGTGCTGCCACTGCACCTCAAGTTGCCCGTTCAGGCCTGCATCTGAGCGCCACCTAGCGGCAGGTGTTGGGCATGGTCTCAAAATGTGCATGTTCTTCCAGGACCATCTCCATTCACTCACTTACAGCCATGTAGTGTAAAATGGACACTGTGAATTGAGCACACCTGTGGCCCTGACAATTTGCAAGCCTGCCCATATGACTTGCTGTGTGCCAGTCCATCAACTTAACTATGCCAGACAACTTGAAGGCACTAACTGGCTAATTATAAACTTGGGGGAGGCTGGGCAGTATGGCACAGAGGGTTGTCACCACTTGGAACCCTCACATCCTGTATCAGTGGATTACCTGGGATTGAGTTCCACTTCTACCTCCACTTCCGATCCAGCTTCCTGCTAATTCCTCTGGGAAGCTCAAGCACTGAATCCCTGCTACCCACACAGAAAACAGGAACAGAGTTCTTGGCTCCCGGCTCCCGACTCCCGGCTCCTGGCTTCAGCTTGGTTCAGCCCTGGCTGCTGCAGGTCTTTGGGGAGTGCATGTGCAGATGGAAGATATTTGTCTCTCAGTTTCTCTCTCCCTCCCTCCCTCTCTCCCTCTCGCTCTCCCTCTCTTCTCCCTCTCCCCCTCTCCCTCTCCCTCTCCTTCTCCCTCTCTCCCTCTTCCTCCCGCCCTTTCAAACAAATTTAGAAAAGAGTACACAAACATTTTGACAAAGTTGTAAACATGGCCAGAAGATTGCTTGGGGCAATCTTCCTCTCCCACTTAAATCCTTGGGGCTCTACGTTGTGGAAGGAATACAAAAGTAGGTCTCCAAAGACCTGGGTTCTCATCCTGCCATCTCCACTGCGGAGCTGGGTGAGTCTGAAGAAGTTTTCCAGGTGCTCCAAATCCATCTGTCCCCAGCCATAAAACTGGGATGACAACAGCATGTCGCACTGTGGTGAAACGCTCCAAACAACAGATCCTTCTTAGCAACAAGTCAGCAGCACTCCCTGCGTTTCCTGATTTCGCACTGGTTACTTTGTCTATCTGCCATATCCTCCTTCCACTCCTCCTTCAGCCATCACTTCCTCCAAAAAGCCCTCCCTCAACTCCCCCAAGCGTAACTGGAATTCACCCCTGGGCTCCCCATCATACACTGCTCTGGACCTCACTTTTGTGTGATCATTTACTTCTTGTTTCTTCCCCCAACTAAGCTGTCAAGTGCTGTGTCCTACCAGCTGGCAAAGAGGCCAGAACACAGTAAACTCTAGATTCTACTGAACAACTTTAAAAATTACCTACTGCGGGGCCAGTGCTGTGGCATAGCAGGTTAAGCTGCCACCTGCAATGCCGGCATCCCATATGGGCGCTGGTTTGAGTCCCAGCTGCTCTACTTCCAATCCAGCTCTCTGCTGGGCCCTGAGAAAGCAGAAGATGGCGCAAGCCCTTGGGTTCCTGCACCCACGTGGGGCCATCTCCTGGCTTCTGATTGCCACAGCTCCAGCCACTGCAGCCAACTGGGGAATGAACTAGCAGGTGGAAGACCTCTCTCTCCTTCTGCCTTTCCTTCTCTCTCTGTGTAACTCTGACTTTCAAATAAATAAATAAATCTTTAAAAAAAATTACCAATTAGGGGCAGGCATGAAACACAGCTTGGGATACCCACATCCATACTGGAGTGCTGGGAATTGAGTCCTATCTCCCATTTCTAATCCCTGGTGCCTTCTAATCTGCACCTTGGAGGCAGCAGATGATGGTTCAATCGTTTGGGTCCCTGCTACCTATGTGGAAGACAAGGATGAACTTCCTGGCTCCTGCCTTCAGTCTGGCCCAGCCCTGGCTGTTGTGGGCATTTGTCTTGTGAGCCAGCAGATGGAAGATCTTTCTCTGTCTCCATCTCTGTCCCTCTGACTTTCAAACAAATGAAAACAAATATATACATACATACAATGTTAATGAACTCCAGGTGCATTAAGATGTTCTTTGAGTCTGCTCCCCAAGACTTGCTGATTTAGACTGGCCTCCCATCTGGGGTTGATTTTGGTGTTCTTGCGAGGCAGAGGTCAAGGGAAGCTGCTTTTCCATGTAGGTGTATGATCGACACTGGCAACACAAGGCCAACATTTCCCTATCACACGGAAGTGTCACCTTTACCATAAATCAGGCAACTTTTTTTTTTTGACAGGCAGAGTGGACAATGAAAGAGGGAGAGACAGAGAGAAAGGTCTTCCTTTTCCATTGGCTCACCTCCCAGTGGCTGCTGTGGCCAGTACGCTGTGGCTGGCGCACAGCGCTGATCCGAAGGCAGGAGCCAGGTGCTTCTCCTGGTCTCCCACACGGGTGCAGGGCCCAAGCACTTGGGCCATCCTCCACTGCACTCCCAGGCCACAGCAGAGAGCTGGACTGGAAGAGGAGCAACTGGGACAGAATCCGGCACCCGACCAGGACTAGAACCCGGTATGCCGGCGCCGCAAGGTGGAGGATTAGCCTAGTGCCGGCCAGGCAACTATTTTATGCATGGATCAACTTCTGTCCCATTGGTCAGTTCACCATCCAGTTCCCCAAGGCAAAGACCCCATGACATCTGTACTCTGCAAACACACAACAAAATGTAAGCCAGAGACAACTTGAGGGCTTGAGCCGGGAGGTGAACAGACTGTGAGCTGGAGCTGCAGGTGCAGAGGAAGCCTGAGGTCCCAGTCAGGACCGGGGAGGCTGCGGCCGGCTCTGACCCACAGCACGTGGACTGTCTCCATGAGGAGGGCAGATGCAGAAACGCAAGCCTGGAACCCAGAAGGGAAGAGCTCAGGCATGGCCCAGAGTCAGTGACAGGAGCCAAGAGAACTGCGTGCCTCCCAGGGCTGAATTCCCTGGCTCTCAGCCCTGCTGGCAGGCAGCTCGGTGGGAAACCCCCCTGCTGAGCAGCTCAGGGCATCAAGTGGCGTTGGCCAGCTGGGAGAGAGAGGAGACAGAGAGATGCTGAGAAATGCCTCACTCCTCTGTGCCCTCTCTGGGAAACACAAGACTGAAGAGGCCCCCGTGAGGGGAGGTGGGGGTCTGCATGACATATGGCTCCACTGCAGGGGCACTTGGTGTTCAGTGCCAGCCGGAGGCTGCCGCCTGGGGATGGGGCCAGCACTGCCAGCTCTTCCAGTTCTCCAAGAGAAGCTGAAAACCCAAACTTGAATCTACTGTTTTAAAGTACTTATAGCGAATTTGTAAAAATCATACATATACCTACAAGTCATAGCTGACCCCATCTGCTTTAGTATCCGGTATTTTGAAATGAATAGAGGAAGAAATAAATTCCCATACATATCCTTGAGTCCTGGGTGAGTCCACAGTACTGCTCAGATATGAGGAGGAAAGTGTAGAGACTTTAGAAAATCTATTGTGAAAATGACAGGAAACACAAACATGGCCCCCTGCTGGGTTACTTTTCTGAGTATAATTGCATTTTAATAATCTGACACTGATTCTTAAGATAATAATTGTTTGGTTCTCACATTGGGTTTGTGTTGATTATTTTGGAAAGTGTGCTGAGGTTTATTTTATTTGCCAATCTTGTACTACTTTAATGAAAATTCATTACCAAAAGAGCTTTCTAAACTGGAAAGGAAGAGACAGCAAGGAAATGACTATATATATATGTAAACAAGCATGCTAAATGAATTATTTTTTACATAAGATAGTTAGCTCACCCTGATGAAAAATTAGTAAGAGAAAACACCACCCTTTGAAACAGAACAAAAGCTATGGAAACAGTAAATAAGTGAAACAATATGATCTTAAGGATCATTTAGGAAGACTGTGGTATAGAAGGGAAAGCATTAAGCTTAGACTCATAAGATCTGACTGAAGCCCAGATTTTGCCCTTTCAGCTAAATTAACCTCTGGATGATAGGATTTTATTTCCCTGCCCTGTTGGCATCATTCCCTTGGCTTGGCCAGTAACAGTGATTAGAAGTGAACACAAGAGATCTGCAAAAAAACCCATAGTTGGTGTTATGGCACAGCAGGTTAAGCCTCAGCTTGCTATACCAGCTATTCCATATCAGAGTGCCAGTTTGAGTCCTGGCTACTCTGCTTCTGATCCAGTTTCCTGCTAATGCTCCTGAGAAGGCAGCAAGAGACAGCCCAAGTACTTGAGTCCCTGCCACCCACACAGGAGACTTCTGGCTTCGGCTTCAGCCTAGCCCAGCCTCAGCTGTTGCAGCCATCTGGGGAGTGAATCAGCAGACAAACAGAAGATTTCTCTCTCTCTCTCTCTCTCTCTCCTTTCCCTCTCTCTTCTCTCCCTCTCTCTTTCTCTCTCTGTTACTTTGGCTTTTAAATAAATAAATAAATATTTTTATTTTAAAATGATTATGGAAAAGTAGGATTAAAAGATGAGATTATCTTGGTGCAAAAAATGAAGTTCATGCATTTTTCTTCATAATATGGATTTTTACATGAAGTTTTTGAAGACTACTCAAATGTCACTCCCAGCTGAAGCTTCTGAGCTGGTGTAAGATTTGCTGTGCTTTCTCTGCCTTCTGCCATGGTGAGCAGCAACATTCCAGGTGGTGAATAATCTGCTAGCCAGAGAAAGAGCAGCCCATGACAGACGGGGATATGGACAGGGAGCAGTCTTTATAGTGTTAATCCAGTGGAATTCACAGGTCTGTTTGTCACTACAGCATAGCCCAGCCCACCTCAACTGATAACAGTCCATAAGCTTAGATTCTTTATCTTAAAATAAAATTTACAAATGTTACTTCATCTAGCAAATGAATTCAGTGAACAACTCATTTTCCTATGTATGGTATAGACTTCATGTCCTCCATTCCCCCTTTCATACATTACACCGAAGAATAGACTGCTATGTTCATTATGGCATGCCTTTCCTTTCATCCATATATCTCAGGTAACGAGGACAAGAACTTCAGCCAACAAACAAGATACATCCCTCTGGGAAGGAAAACAAAATTTGCCAAGGTTGCATAACTAGGTAAAATAGGTTTATTCCTCATTAATCATCGTGGATGCCCAAAATAAAAGCCACAAAGGGATTTAACTCCATGCCAACTGTGGGACAGAAACTCAGAAAGACTGGCAAGACGGAATCCTGTCAAGAATGTAGAACAAGTGGAAGTCTCGCGTATTGCTCGCAGGAGGCTAAGAATATGCTCCCACCTGAAAGGCAGTTTGGCAGCTCCTTCCAAAGTCAAATGATCCATATGATCCAGCCACCCCACTCTTAAATATTTATCCCAAGGAAATAAGCCAGGTACCCACTCTACCAGTTACCTACTGCTGTGTAACATTACTACAGACTTGCCACCTTCAAGAGCACATATTGGGGCTGGTGTCATAGCGCAGCAGATAAAGCTGCCACATGCAGTGTTGGCATCCAGTATGGGCGCTGGTTTGTGTCCCAGTTGTTCCATTTCTGATCCAGCTTCCTGCTAACGGCCTGAGGAAGGCAGGGGAATACGTCCCACGTGTCTGGGCCCCTGCATCCCACCTAGGAGAACCACAAGAAGCTCCTGGCCGTGGCAGCCATCTGGGGAGTAAACCATCAGATGAAAGATTCTCTTGGCCGGCACCGTGGCTCACTAGGCTAATCCTCCGCCTAGCGGCGCCGGCACACTGGGTTCTAGTCCCGGTCAGGGCGCCGAATTCTGTCCCGGTTGCCCCTCTTCCAGGCAGGCTCTCTGCTGTGGCCCGGGAGTGCAGTGGAGGATGGCCCAAGTGCTTGGACCCTGCACTCCATGGGACCAAGAGAAGCACCTGGCTCCTGCCTTTGGATCAGCGCGGTGCGCCGGCCTTGGCGGCCATTGGAGGGTGAACCAACAGCAAAGGAAGACCTTTCTCTCTGTCTCTCTCTCTCACTGTCCATTCTGCCTGTCAAAAAAAAATAAAGATTCTCTCTCTCTCTCTAACTCTGAATTTTGAAAAAAATAAATAAATCTTTTTTTTGTTTTGTTTTTTAACTTTTATTTAATGAATATAAATTTCCAAAGTACAGCTTATGGATTACAATGGCTTTCCCCCACCCCATAACTTCCCTCCCATCCACAACCCTCCCCTTTCCCGCTCCCTCTCCCCTTCCATTCACATCAAGGTTCATTTTCAATTCTCTTTATATACAGAACATCAGTTTAGTATATATTAAGTAAAGAATACAACAGTTTGCACCCGCATAGAAACACAAAGTGAAAAATACTGTTTGAGTACTAGTTATAGCATTAAATCACAATGTACAGCACATTAAGGACAGAGATCCTACATGAGGAGTAAGTGCACAGTGACTCCTGTTGTTGACTTTACAAATTGACACTCTTGTTTATGGCATCAGTAATCACCCTAGGCTCTTGTCATGAGTTGCCAAGGCTATGGAAGCCTTTTGAGTTCACCGACTCTGATCTTCTTTCTTTCTTTCTTTCTTTATTTTACAGGCAGAGTGGACAGTGAGAGAGAGAGACAGAGAGAAAGGTCTTCCTTTGCCGTTGGTTCACCCTCCAATGGCCGCCAAGGCCGGCGCACTGCGGCCGGCGCACCACGCCAATCCGAAGGCAGGAGCCAGGTGCTTCTCCTGGTCTCCCATGGGATGCAGGGCCCAAGCACTTGGGCCATCCTCCACTGCACTCCCTGGCCATAGCAGAGAGCTGGCCTGGAAGAGGGGCAACCAGGACAGACTCCGGCGCCCCGACCAGGACTAGAACCCGGTGTACCGGCTCAGCTAGGTGGAAGATTAGCCTGTTGAGCCGCAGCGTGGCTCTGATCATATTTAAACAAGGTTGTAGTCAAAGTGGAAGTTCTCTCCTCCCTTCAGAGAAAGGTACCTCCTTCTTTGATGACCTGTTCTTTCCACTGGGATCTCACTCACAGAGATATTTCATTTAGGTTTTTTGTTTTTTGTTTTGCCAAAGTGTCTTGGCTTTCCATGCCTGAAATACTCTCATGGGCTTTTCAGCCGGATCTGCATGCCTTAAGGGCTGATTATGAGGCCAGAGTGCTGTTTAGGACATCTGTCATTCTATGAGTCTGCTGTGTATCTCGCTTCCCATGTTGGATCGTTCTCTCCCTTTTTGATTCTATCAGTTAGTATTTGCAGACACTAGTCTTGTTTATGTGATCCCTTTGACTCTTAGTCCTATCATTATGATCAATTGTGAACAGAAATTGATCACTTGGACTAGTGAGATGGCATTGGTACATGCCACCTTGATGGGATTGAATTCGAATCCCCTGGTATGTTTCTAACTCTACCGTTTGGGGCAAGTCAGCTTGAGCATGTCCTGAATTGCACATCTCTTCCCTCTCTTATTCCCACTCTTATATTTAACAGTGATCACTTTTCAGTTAAGTTTCAACACTTAAGAATAACTGTGTATTGATTACAGTATTCAATCAAAAGTACTAAGTAGAACAAATAAATCTTTTTTTTTTCTTTGACAGATAGAATTAGTGAGAGAGAGAGAGAGAGACAGAGACAAAGGTCTTCCTTCCGTTGGTTCACCCCCCAAATGGCCGCCACGGCCAGGGATGTGCCAATCCGAAGCCAGGAGCCCAGTACTTCCTCCTGGTCTCCCATGCAGGTGCAGGGGCCCAAGCACTTGGGCCATCCTCCACTGCCCTCCTGGGCCACAGCAGAGAGCTGGGCTGGAAGAGGACCAGCCAGGACTAGAACCCCGTGGCCCATATGGGATGCCAGTGCCACAGGCGGAGGATTAACCAAGTGAACAACAGTGCTGGCCCCAATAAATAAATCTTAAACAAAAAGAAAGCACATACTTATTATCTCTGTTTCCTTGGGTAAGGAGCCTGGACATGGTTTAGCAGGGACTTCTGCTCCAGCAAGTCTTATAAGACTGATTAAGGTGTTGACCAGGGCTCAGGCCTCATCATATACTCAACTGGGATGGAACCACTTCCCACCCAGCTCCTACAACTGCTGAGCATGATCTAGTCCCTGTCAGACTCTCCGCTCTGGGCCTCAATTTCTTGGAGACCCTTAGAAGCTACCTCTAGTTCCTTGCCACATGGACCCCTCTGCAGGGTGGCTTCCTTCATCAAAGCCATTAAAGAGCCTGTTGGCAAGGCAGGAGATACACTCTCATGTGTTGCAACTGCAGAAGGGACCACCCATCACCTCTGCCACATTCTGTTGGTTAGAAGGAAGTCACAGTCCCCACCAACACTCAAGGGAAGAGGCTGGCACAGGAGGCAGGGATCATTGGGAACCATCTCAGAGCCCTGTACCACATTCAGGCAGACTTGCACACAAACATTCATAGCAACTTTGTTCAAAATAGCCCAAAACGGGAGACATCCCAAGTGCCCCTCACAGGTGAATGGATAAACGCGCCGTGAGAGTGCACATCAGCGTACTGCTCAGCAATAAAAGGGAAAGAACTACGCATACACACAACACGAAAGGGTCTCACACGCGGGACAGCAAGTGAGACAAAGGAGTCAGTCACAAAGAACACGGAGGCCAAGCCAGTCAGTGGGGACCGGAATCAGAGTGACAGGTACCGACTGGCAGGGGGACAGAAGGGCGTGCCCTGCGGTAACAGCAACGCTCTGCCTCTTCTTTGAGGGTTGGCTCACACGTGTACATAATTGTCAAAATGCACCAAATGCTTAGGTTATGTGCAGCTCATTGTGCGATAACTATATTTCATTAAAAACTGGGCTCAGTCTTCTGCCATCATAGTAGTCTTTCATGGGTTGCTTTTTTGCTTGAAGAACACTTATTCTGGTCATCCGCTTGAATGATTCCAATGTAAAATTCTTCACTTCTATTGAGAAGGGGATATGACAGAATTGATAAGAGCACCAGGAAAATGTTAACAGGACATTCAGGAAGGGATTTTGCAATATAATCTATAGTCTTATTTTCTGAATATTATTGAAGAGTAATAATAAAGGGGGAGGGCTCTGCTCAAAGATGGTTCTAGAAATGAGGCTTTTTCTATCATTATTATTATCATTATTACTAAATTCAGAGCACAGACAGTGTTTCAGGTTGGCATGGGTTTTGCACCCAAAGCAAAATGCATCATTCAAGACACCATAAGAAAGACATCTTAAGCTCATCTTCCTGCTACAGACAGAGACAGCATTTGGTGGGGGCTGGACAGAGTCCAATTGCTGAATGGCCCAACTACAGTGCAGAACCACAGCCCAGCTTGAAGGGCCAGATGCGAAGGGGAGACCAAAATGAAAACTATCAACGGAATAAAAGAACACACAGGCAAGGAAGCAGCAGGAGGGCTGCAGAAATACAGGCAAACACGGGAAATACACCAAGAACATGAAATGCGCTGCTACTGATTTGCATGCTGGGTTATGTCAATAGACACCATTTTTAGGAACAGAAAATTAAAATGGGAAAGGTTTCTTTTTTTTTTAACAAACAAGAAAAGACAGTGTGCAGGCATATTCACAGCAACCTGGAAATGAGACTAATCTCTTGGAGTCACAATTAAATTTCAACAAAAAGAGGGGGTGGGTATATGAATAAAGATGTGTTTCAAACAAAGAGAAGAAAGGGTATTTTGGGTATTCGGCTGGTTGAATATTTAAGCATAATAACTGATACTTGGGAGGAGCATAAATGCTTCATAAAGGACGTGACTCAAGGGCTGGAAATGCAGGATTAAGCAGCACAGAAGCGGTGGACGACTTTCCATCCGGGATCCCTGATGCTGTCGGTCATTCACTCCACAGTCACCTATCAATCCCCAGCTAACTGCTATGACAACATCCTCCCCTCCCCTGCACCCCACTCCTTGCCCCTCTGCCAGGGGCACGCCCCAAACCTCCATATTCCTGAGCCGGCCTGGGCCACAGTCCCCAACACCTCATGGGACTGAGCATCAGGTTATGTCTGAGCGTTTGTGCTAACTTATTTTAGATGACATTAAGGGTTTTTTTTTTTTAACTCTTTCAGAGGTATCTACTAAAATGTTTATAAAAGGACTTAGATGCTGTCTGGGGTTGCTTCAATATCAGGGAATATTACACAGCAACAACGAAGGCCAGATTCTGACCCCATAGAAGAATCTCACAGACAATGCTAAGTAAAGAAATTAGGTCTTCAGACAGTACATATTTTTTTTTTATTTATTTGACAGGTAGAGATATAGATAGTGAGAGAGAGAGAGACAGAAAGAAAGGTCTTCGCTCTGCTGGTTCACTCCCCAAATGGCCGCCACGGCCAGCGCTGCACCAATCCAAGGCCAGGAGCCAGGTGCTTCTTCCTGGTCTCCCATGCAGGTGCAGGAGCCCAAGCACTTGGGCCATCCTCCACTGCCCTCCCAGGCCACAACAGAGAGCTGGGCTGGAAGAGGACCAGCCAGGACTAGAACCCGGGGCCCATATAGGATGCTGGCACCGCAGGCGGAGGATTAACCAAGTGAGCCATGGCGCCGGCCCCCAGACGGTACATATTATGTGATTCCCTTTATCTGAAGATCAGGAGAGGCAACAACCAACTTTTTGAGTTAAATTTAGAATAGTGGCTATGTTGCAGAGAAAGATGACAACAGAAATCAGAATTTTGGCTATTGGGCTGGGTGCTGTGGCACAGCAGGTTAATCCTCTGCCTGTGGCACCAGCATCCCATATGGGCACTGGTTCTAGTCCTGGCTGCTCTTCTTCCAACCTAGCTCTCTGCTAAGGCCTTGGAAAGCAGTAGAAGATGGCCCAAGTCCTTGGGCTTCTGCACCCATATGGCAGACTGGGAAGAAGCACCTGGGTCCTGGCTTCATATTGGCACAGCTCTGACCATTGCAGCCAATGGGGAGTGAACCAATGGATGGAAGACCTTTCTCTCTGTTTCTCCCTCTCACTGTCTGTAACTCTACCTCTCAAATAAATAAATAAAATCTTTTAAAAAAAGAATATTGGCTATTTCTGGGTAGTGAATATGACTGAAAGGAGACAGGAGGGAATTTTCTAGAATGATGGAAATTTTCTACAATCTGGTTTGGTGGTGGTACATAACGTCAGACTCATCAGATGCTCAAGTTGTGTGCATTTCATTGTATGTTAAGTGTATTTCAAAAAAAGCTATTAGTTATTTTTTAGCTTGAAGACATGTATTTGGATCATCAGTTTTCTTTCATGTATGCTTACAGGCATTCATTCTCTTTCCCAGTGAATACATAAGTGAAAGTAACAGTACTGTTATTTAGCGACTATGATAATTCCCTTCTGGAGCAGAGCCACAGTCATTTAGAAAAGCCCAGCAACACTCTGCCACTGACAAATCACTCAGTTTGAAGTCTTCTTGCTGAGTCATCACTTTTTCATATGATGGCTCTCAAGGAACCATACCATATAGGACCAATGAATATTGGTTCTCTTCATTTTTTTTTAAGATTTATTTATTTATTTGAAAGGCAGAGTTACAAAGAGGCAGAGGCGGAGAGAAAGAGAGGTCTTCCATCTGCTGGTTCACTCCCCAGATGGCTGCAATGGCCGGAGCTGCACTGATCAGAAGCCAGGAGCTAAGAGCTCCTTCTGGGTCTCCCACATGGGTACAGGGGCCCAAGGACTTGGGCCATCTTGTACTGCTTTCCCATGCCACAGCAGAGAGCTGGATAGGACATGGAGCAGCCGGGTCTCGAACCAGTGCCCATATGGGATGCCGGCACTGCAGGCCAGGACATTAACCCACTGTGCCACAGTGCCGGCCCCAATATTGGTTCTCTTTAAAAAGTAGATGAGGTTGGGGCCGGCACTGTGGTGTAGCAGGTAAAGCCACCTCCTGCAGTGCTGGCATCCCATATGGAGACCTGGCAGCTCCTCTTCCAATCCAGCTCTCTGCTATGGCCTGGGAAAGCAGTGGAAGATGGCCCAAGTCTTTGGGCCCCTGAACTCACATAGGAAGACCCGGAGGAAGTGCTTGGCTCCTGGCTTCTGAAAGGCGCAGGTCTGGCAATTGCAGCCAACTGGTGTGTGAACCAGTGGATGGAAGACCTTCTCTCTGCCTCTCTTTTTCTCTCTGTATAACTCTGTCAAATAAATAAATAAATCTTTAAAAAAAATAGATGGGGGATGAGGGAGTGGGGCAGCACTGTGGCATAGTAGGTAAAGCCACTGCCTGCAGTGCCAGCATCCCATATGGATGCCAGTTCAAATCCCAGTTGTTCCACTTCCAATCCAGCTGCCTGCTAATGTATGTGCCTGGGAAATCATGGGAACATGGCCCAAGTCCTTGGGCCTCTGCATCCATGTGGAGACTCAGAAGAAGCTCCTGGCTCCTGGCCTGGGATGGGCCCAGCTCTGACTATTGCAGTCATTTGTGAATGGAAGATCTCTCTCTGTCTCCCCCCACCCCTCTCTAACCCTGCCTTTCAAATAAATAAATAAATCTTTTAAAAAAATAAAACAAAACGTAGTTGGGGCAGGAATCAGAATAGCAATTAAAGCACTGGTTGTGATGCCTGCATCCCATACTGGAATGCTTCAGTTTAAGTCCAACGGTGCCTGTGTTTGATTCCAACTACCTGCTAATGTGAACCTTGGGAGGCAGCAGGTGATGTCTCAAGTACTTGGGTCCCTGCCACCCATATGGGAGACTTGGACTGAATTCCTGGATCCTGATTTTGGCCTGGCCTTTCTCCAACTACTGCAAGCACTTGGAGAGTGAAGCGATGAATGTAAGATCTCTCTGTGTCCGTCTGTGTCTCTCTCCTTCTGTCTCTCTGCCTTTCAAATAAATACATTTTTAAAAAATAAATAAATAAAGAGGAACAAATGTATCACAGAGCCCGAACCCAGCTATCCTCATGATGCCAGGGACCTCTCTGCCCTGCAGTGTAAGCTTTTGGATGGAAGCAAGGTGAGCCTGGTCTGTACAAGTCTGGGGGTTCTTTACTAGCAAGGAAAGCATATTCCCAGGGAGGAATCTCAGCCCTGGAAGCCAAGTCCATTATTGAAAATCAACATCGGGGTAGCTCAACATAGAAACTAAAGTTTCCCCAGTGCTGAGAATGATGGTGGATCATGTGTGTGGTCATCCTGGTCAACACTTCACCTGGCTCTGAGAAACAGGGGACTGTATCCTGAGGACTTGCAGGCTCTGGTCTTGGCCTGAACTTATTCTTTCTTCTCCCCTTGGCATTGTTAATAGCTCTGTTTAAAAATATCTGGGAGCCGGCCAGCGCCATGGCTCACTAGGCTAATCCTCCGCCTTGCGTTGCCGGCACACCGGGTTCTAGTCCCGGTTGGGGCGCCAGATTCTGTCCCGGTTGCCCCTCTTCCAGGTCAGCTCTCTGCTGTGGCCAGGGAGTGCAGTGGAGGATGGCCCAAGTCCTTGGGCCCTGCACCCCATGGGAGACCAGGAGAAGCACCTGGCTCCTGCCATCGGATCAGCGTGGTGCGCCGGCCACAGCGGCCATTGGAGGGTGAACCAACGGCAAAAGGAAGACCTTTCTCTCTGTCTCTCTCACTGTCCACTCTGTCAAAAAAAAAAAAAAAAAAAAAAAATATGGGAGCCTTCGCCTGACTGGTTTACTGTCATCCTACTGCTATTTCATCTGTCAAGGATAATTTAGTAAAATTGTAAACATTGATTCAGGTTCTGTCTCATGCTCCACCAATTAACAGATATATATCATCTGTATTTATTTTTTAAAAACCCTCATTTATTTTACTTGAAAGGCAGAATGACAAAGAGAGATTGATCTTCCACCCATTGGTTTACTCCCTAAATGGCTGCAACAGCCAGAGCTAGCTAGGCCAAAGTCAGGAGCCAGAAAAATCTATCTCGGTCTCCCGTGCAGGTGGCAGGTCCTACAAGTACTTGGACCATCATCTGCTGCCTCCCAGGCACATTAGCAAGAAGATGGATTGGAAAGCATGGAGTATCCAACCACCACTCTGATCAGGAATACCAGCATCCTAAGCAACAGCCACCCATATCACCTGTGTTTAACAATCAGGGCGGAAGTGGATGTTTGGTGCCCCTATTAAGACACTGTTTGGGGTCAGCACCGCGGCTCAATAGGCTAATCCTCCGCCTGCGGCGCCGGCACACTGGGTTCTAGTCCCGGTTGGGGCGCCAGATTCTGTCCCGGTTGCCCCTCTTCCAGGCCAGCTCTCTGCTATGGCCTGGGAGTACAGTGGAGGATGGCCCAGGTGCTTGGGCCTTGCACTCCGTGGGAGACCAGGAGAAGCACCTGGCTCCTGCCATCGGATCAGTGCAGTTCACCGGCTGCAGTGTGCCAGCCACAGCGGCCATTGGAGGGTGAACCAACGGTAAAGGAAGACCTTTTTCTCTGTCTCTCTCTCTCTATCCACTCTGCCTGTCAAAAAAAAAAAAAAAAAAGACACTGTTTGGGATGCTCACATCCATATCAGATCGCGTGGTTTTGAATCCCAGCTCTGCTTTTGATCCAGCTTCCTGCTAATGCACACCCTGGGAGGCAGCAGGTGGGGGCTGGAGTACTTGTGCCCCTGTCCCCCAAATGAGAGACCCAGATGGGGTTCCAGGTTTCTACATCTGGCATAGCCCAGCTCTGGCAATTGTGGGTATCTGGGAAGTAAACAGTAGATGGACTCTCTCTCCCCTCCCCATTGCTCACTCTTTCTGTCTCTCTTGCCACTACCTTCTAAATAAATAATCTTTTAATTTAATATGAATAAATAAAAATCTGGGTGATGTTTCCAACAAGACAGGTGAAAGTTTGGTAAGAAACAGGAAACTGCATATACCCCATGTATCGCCCACAGAAGTGCTTATTAATCAATTTTAAAAGAAAAAAGAATAATTTAAAAGTGGAGAAAATTGATGAACACCACACTAAACAAACAATAAACATCTGTGTCATGGATAATGGAACAAAGCCACAGTGCACACCTCATGACGGATGCACTGAGAAGAACATCATGTTTCTGTTGCAATAACAAAATACCTGAGGCTGGCACTTTATAAAGAAAAATGAATCATTTAGCTCACAGTTTGCGAAGCTCAAAGTCCAAGATCAAGTGGCCCCATCTGTTTGGCAGGTGAGGGCCTGCCTGGCTCCATCACAACATGGCAGGGGGTGAGAAGTGCTATTGCTCTTCGGATATATTCATGAAAATATTTAAGGGTTAAGGGACATGGAACTTACTCTCAAAGGATTCAGAAAAAGATGTGTCTTTATATATGCAGGCATGTGTGTGTGTATACATGCATACACACACACACACACACACACAAATACTAAGCCAAATATGAAACTTGATAATAATTGATAAATCTGTGTGCTCCCCTTCTTTCAAATAAGGTGAAAATGAAAGTGGAGATGGGAACAGGTCTCAATCCCCCTCTGAATTCCTAACATCAGAAAGTCAGAAGTCCTTTCAGCAGGTCTTAACAGGAGCAAACTGAACTATTTGGAGGGTCTACATATACCCAGCTAGATGAACTGAAATGACTCAAATCATCTTCATCTTTTCCCTTTGTTTCCACAACTGAAAGGCATACTCTGTCATGTGGCAACTGTCAATACAAAAATGAGAAATACTCTAACCCCTTACCACTTTTCATAGAAACATAAATTCTCCAAAATCTGGGCAAAGGTAAAATTAAGTATTAAACAATATGTACTTTTACCCCAACACTCCGTTAATTAGGGAAGACTAAACTTTTGCTAGTGACATTTATCTATCAACAAACCTTTAAGTTTTATGGTATTTTAGGCCAGCGCCGTGGCTCACTAGGCTAATCCTCCACCTGAGGCGCTGGCACCAGTCCCGGATGGGGCGCTGGGTACTAGTCCCAGTTGTTCCTCTTCCAGTCCAGCTCTCTGCTGCAGCCCAGCAGGGCAGTGGAAGATGGCCCAAGTGCTTGGGCCCCTGCACCCACGTGGGAGACCGGGAGGAAGCACCCGGCTCCTGGCTTCAGATCAGCGCAGTGCCGGCTGAGGCGGCCATTAGGGGAGTGAACCAACGGAAGATCTTTCTCTCTGTCTCTCCCTCACTGTCTATAACTCTCTCTGTCTCTCTCTCTCTCACTAACTCTGCCTGTCAAAAAATAAATAAATAAAATAAAAATAAAAAAATAAAAAAGGTTTTATGGTATTTTATGTCCTTAAAGCATTTTATGTCCTTAAAGTAATCCTATAATTATAGGAATAGTTTCTTCCATTTATAAACAAACTAGATTGAAGATCTGTAGAACTTATTTGTCTATTTTATCAACATTGAGCACCATTTTATAAATTTTTATAGCTCATGAATCTATATATTTACTGTTTAATTTTCTGGTGGCATTAAGCTGAAGTTTGCATATGATGAAGGCAATAACTGTCTATACAAGATGCTTAGTAATTAATTTATTTTTAAAGCATTTATTGAATGCTTTAAATGTGTCAAGCACATTGATAGTTACTTAGAGATCAGACAGTAGCATAAATTAGACATGTTGGCCAATCATATATATTTTTTATTTAAACTAAGCCACAAAGACACAGAAAACCTGACCAGACCAATAACCACGACAAAGATTGAATCAGTCAGTAATCAAGACCCTCCAGAATAAGAGAGGGAGGAGGAAGAGGGGTGGGAGTGTAGGTGGGAGGGCAGTTACAGTGGGAAGAATGACCATGTTCTTACAGTTGTACTTACAAAATGCATGAGTTTGAATTCCTTAAATAAAAGGTTTCTGGAGGCGGAGGGAAATCCCAACAACAACAAAAAAAGCCCAGAACCAGATGGCTTCACTGCTGAATTCTACCAGACTTTCAAAAAAGAGCTAATCCTTGAGGCTGGTGCTGTGGTGCAGTGGGCTAAGCCTCCGCTCAAGGTGCCAGCATTCTATATGGATGCCGGTTCATGTCCCGGCTGCTCCTCTTCAGATCTAGCTCTCTGGTATGGCCTGAGAAAGCAGCAGAAGATGGCCCAAGTGCTTGGGCCCCTGCACCCATGTGGGAGACTCCTAAGAAGTTCCTGGCTCCTGGCTCCTGGCTCCTGGCTCCTGGCTCCTGGCTCTGGACTGGCCCAGCTCTGGCCATTGTGGCAATTTGGGGAGTGAACCAGCAGATGGAAGAGCTTTCCCTCTGTCTCTCCCATTTATATACTGAAGAATAAGAATTATATAATTATATCAATAGGTGCAGAGAAAGCACTATAAAATACAACACACTTTAATGATAAGGAAAAAAACTTAAACAAATTGGGTATAGAAGGAACACTGCTGAACACATTCAAGGCAATATACAACAAACCCACAGCCAGCATCATATTAAAAGAAGAAAAGCTGGAAGCATTTCCACTAAGATCTAGGACATTCATTCTCCCCATTACTATTCAATATAGTTCTGAAAATTTTAGCCAGAGCCACTAGGCAAGAAAAAGAAATCAGGGGCCGGCGCTGTGGTGTAGTGTGAGGCTGTCACCCGCAGTGCTGGCATCCCATATGGGCGCCAGCTTGAGTCCCAGCTGCTCCACTTCCGATCCAGCTCTCTGCTATGGCCTGGGAAAGCAGCAGATGATGGCCCAAGTCCTTGGGCCCCAGCACCCACATGGGAGACCCAGAAGGAGCTCTTAGCTCCTGGCTTCTGATCAGTGAAGCTCCGGCCATTGCAGCCATCTGGGGAGTGAACCAGCGGATGGAAGACCTCTCTTTCTCTCCGCCTCTGCCTCTCTGTAACTCTGCCTTTCAAATAAATAAATAAATCTTTTAAAAAAACAAAAGCATTCATATACACTGACAATACCATGTCTGAGAAAGAACTTGTAAGATCAGTCTAATTCACAATCACTACAAAAAAAAATTTTAAATATCCTGGGTAAATTTAACCAAGGATGTGAAAGATCTCTATAATGAAAATTAGAAAACAAGGCAAAAATAGAATAGACACACAAAAAAGGGAAAATCTGCCACATTTGTAGGCTAAAAGAATTAATATCATCAAAATGCCCACACTATTCAAAGCAATTCACAAATTCAATTCAATCCCAATCAAATTACCAAAGACATTCTTAGACCTTGAAAAAATAATCCTAAAGTTCATATAAAAACACAAGAGACCCCAAATATCTAAAGCAATCTTAAACAATAAAAACAAAGCCAAACGCATTACAATACCAGATTTCAAGACATACTAGAAGACTGTTATAATCAAAACATTCTGGTACTGGCACAGAAATACAGATGTGGCTCAGTGGAACAAAATAGAAACTCAAAAAATTAATCCACACACCTAAAACCAACTGATCACTGACAAACGAGTTAAAATTTCTCCCTGAAGAAAGGACAATTACTTCAACAAGTGGTGTTGTTATATACACATGGTAGAATATTATTCAGCCATAAAAAAGAAAACCCATTTTCATAATAAAATGGACACAACTGGTAACCACTGTGCTTAGTGAAATAGGCCAGACCCAAAAGAAAAAATATCACATTTTCTCTGATATGTAGTAGCTAATATTTAGAGCACAAAAAAATTTAATGTATATGAGTAAAACTGACATCTTGGGATTTGTTTATTGTTTATAGCCCTTGTCTACACTCCTATGGAACAGTGGTCTTTCTACATTTTTTGTTGGACTCTTTCTTTGGTGGAGGGATAAATCTCTTATTATAAAGTAAATTAAAAATATATTAGCACAAAAATTAAAATAAAGAAAGGAAGGAAAATGGAGGGTGGGATGGGGAGAGGGATGTAACATATGCTTAGAAATGTATCTGTTCTCTTTATATTAATAAAAATGATACAAACAATAAAATTGATTTTTATTTATTTTCACTTTATTTGAAAGGTAGAGAGACAGATAGAAAGAAATCTTCTTTGTCTACAAAATGTCTACAAAAGTCAGGGTTGGGCCAGGGTGAACCCCGGAGCCAGGAACTCAATGTAGGTCTCCTACCTAGGTGGCAAAGACCAGGTACTCAAGTCATCATTAAGAGTATGCATTAGAGTGCTTGCTTCGGCAGCACATATACTAAAAATTGGAACGATACAGAGAAGATTAGCATGTGTGCAAGGATGATACGCAAATTGATGAAGCGTTCCATATTTTTTTAAAAAATTTTTTTAAAAAAGAGTGTGCATTAGCAGGAAGCTTAATTATAAGAAGAAGAGCTCTGTCTTGAGCCAGAAACTCTAGTATGGGATGCAAGCATCCCAAGGGGTGTTATACCCACTGCAAATACCCTCCCTGAGACAGCTCTATCCAAAGTCAGCATTAGCAGGACTTCCATACATCTGCTACTTCATAAAGGCAATGAAAACACTGATAAATTACCAAAGATAATTTTTCAGAACTCTGGAAATGAACCAAAGGCTTTAAGCAACTACTAGTTATTAAAACAAATAAAAAGGGCCAGCACCATGGCTCACTTGGCTAATCCTCTGCCTTCGGCGCCAGAATCCCATATGGGCGCCGGATTCTGTCCCATTTGCTCCCCTTCCAGTCCAGCTCTCTGCTGTGGCCTGGGAAGGCAGTGCAGGATGGCCCAAGTGCTTGGGCCCTGCACCCGCATGGGAGACCAGGAGGAAGCACCTGGCTCCTGGCTTCGGATCGGCGCAGCACGCCGGCTGTAGCAGCCATTTGTGGGATGAACCAATGGAAGGAAGACCTTTCTCTCTGTCTCTCCCTCTCACTGTCTGTAACTCTACCTGTCAAATAAATAAAATAAAAAATCTTAAAAAAAAGAAAAACGAAACTACTGGAACTTGGTGACAACAAGAAGATCTGCAGTGTGTTAGCCTGGCCCATCTACAGGGTAGTCGTGAGAATCAGTAGCCTCATAGCCTTGGAGGGTAAGTCAGGTTTGGAGCTCTTTGCAAAATCCCATTCCCAGAAACATGTTTCCATTTTAGCCAACCCACAGTTCTCCAGAAAAATCCCATTCACATGGGAACTGTCATTATTTGTCCTGACTCCGAAATCAACTAACCCCACAGGAAAAGTCCTACCCCAGAGGCATCTGGCAAAAATAATCAGTAACAATTTTTAATAACACAGTTGCCTGAGGCTACAATACTAGCTGGGGATAACAAGAGCCCAGCCAAAAATTTAACAGGAAGATCTGTTGAACAGATTCCATGCTCTCACGTATTTTAATGGAAAACTAACCTATAAACCTAAAAAGCTCAATAAACTCCGTAACATAAATTCAAAAAGAGTCGCAACATCACACGGTCAAGCTCCAAATGTCTAACACAAAGTGAGGACCTTGAACGAAGCAAGAAACAATAATTCAGTATGCATAAGGAGTCCTCAGTGAGATTATTGCTGGCTTCTTGCCCAAAGCTAAGGATACCAGAGGGAAAATAGCATTTTAAAGTGATGAAGAAAAAAAATGCTAAATAAGAATTCTCAATCCAGCAAACTATCCTTCAAATGAGGAGAAATTAAAGCATTTCCAGGTTAAACAGAAAATTTTCTGCTAGCAGACATGCTGTATAAGAAATACTAGAGTCTTTTATGCTGAGAAGAATGGACAGAAGACAACTCCAAGTTACCCCAAGACATTAGGAACACCATTACAGATAACTATGAGAGTAAATTATAATTTATAAAGATGTACTTTGTATGATATATTAACAGCACAGAGGATGGAAAATATCAGAGCAAATTTTTTAATAGAAAACTTTTATTTAATAAATATAAATTTCAAAAGTACAACTTTAAGATTACAGTGGTTCTTCCCCCCATATCCACCCTCCCACTCACAAACCACCCCATCTACTACTCCCTTTCCCATCTCATTCTTCATTAAGATTCATTTTTAATTATCTCTACATACAGAAGATCAACTCTATACTGAGTACAGATTTCAACAGTTTGCACCCACACAGACACACAAAGTATAAAGTACTGTTTGAAGACTAGTTTTACTGTTAATTCTCATAGTACAACACATTAAGGACAGAGGTTCTACATGGGGAGCAAGAGCACAGTGATTCCTGTTGTTGATTTAACAAATGACACTCTTATTTATGACTTCAGTTATCACCTGAGGCGCTTGTCATGAGTTGCCAAGGCTATGGAAGCCTCTTGAGTTCACAAACTCCAACCTTATTTAGACAAGGTCGTAGTCAGAGTGGAAGTTCTCTCCTCCCTTCAGAGAAAGTTACCTCCTTCTTTGATGACCCGTTCTTTCCACTGGGATTTCACTCACAGAGATCTTTCATTTGGACTTTTTTTTTTTTTTTTTTTTTTTGCCACAGTGTCTTGGCTTTCCATGCCTGAAATACTCTCATGGGCTTTTTAGCCAGATGTGAAAGCATTAAGGGCTGATTCTGAGGCCAGAGAGAGCAAATTTTCTTTACACTATTGTAATTAAGTGAAAATTATTCTGAATTGTTTTAAGAAGTTATTGTAAAACACTATGAAAATAATTCCAAAAAGTACAGTAAAAGAAACAACAAAAATATTTAAATAGTGTGCTAAAAAAATTAAAGCTACCTGGCATTTTTTAAAACAGCAATGGAGGAACATAGGAACAAAAAGACATGAGAGTGGCCGGTGCCGCGGCTCAATAGGCTAAGCCTCCACCTAGCAGCGCCGGCACACCAGGTTCTAGTCCCAGTTGGGGCGCCGGAGTCTGTCCCGGTTGCCCCTCTTCCAGGTCAGCTCTCTGCTGTGGCTATGGAGTGCAGTGGAGGATGGCCCAAGTCCTTGGGCCCTGCACCCCATGGGAGACCAGGAGAAGCACCTGGCTCCTGCCTTCGCATCAGCGCGGTGTGCCAGCTGCAGTGCGCCAGCCGTGGTGGTCATTGGAGGGTGAACCAACGGCAAAAGGAAGACCTCTCTCTCTGTCTCTCTCTATCCACTCTGCCTGTTTAAAAAAAAAAAAAAAAAAAAAGACATGAGACATAAAGATAGCAAATAGCAATGTTGTAGATGTAAATCTTATCATATTACTTTATTTTGATTTTTATCTTTTAAAGATATTTTCAAAAGAAAACATAAGGTGCAGTGTGATAGGGATCCACTTCTCCAAGACTCTCAGAGATCCTGGCTGGCTCCCCTCGGGCTTACAGGATCACTATAGCAGCTCGAAACACTGCATCTAGACATGACAGTAACCTAAAGGCAACTTCCAAAGCACACCTTTTGTTAAGAGTGAATAATTCACTCCTTCAAGCTCCTAAGAAGTTCTCCATTTTGTGTCACTGGTCAGAATTGCAGTACACTGCTGTGGCCTAGGTAGTCAGAAAGACCAGCATGATTTACTTGGACCAATCAACATTTAACCCCAGAGATGACCATTGCTGAACATGGCTAATGGAGAAAAACAATACTAAGCAAAACCCAGGTTTCAGAAAAAGCTTGCTATGTTTTGTAGACAACCAACTGTAGTTGTCACATGTTTACACTGCTCTTAACAGTTTTCCACTTTAGATAGAATCTACTGAATTTTTGAGATGACTTGAAATTTAATTTTTTTTCATGTCACTATAACTAACCTTCTCCCAATATTGTTGTATCATGAATGTTGGTTATAAGACATAGCACTTATATTATCATGACCACGTAGGCTCATTCTCCAAGCTAAAGTTTACTTTATAATTACTTTTTCTCAGCTTTATGCTTTTCCTGTAGCTCACAGCTGCTTAGACCCTTTTGTAATTTTCTTTGTTTTCTGTGACCAATTTTCCCCAAAGACCTGTCAATATTTTTCCCAAATATTCAAACACTTTAAGTCATCTGTCAGTTGCCCTTTCATCCCCTTGAGAGAACTCCCTCCCACAGCCCTTTATCTTTCTACTATAATTTGGACTTGTTGCTGTCTAGCAACAGAATAACCTCCATTCTTGGAATTTCCTTTCTCCTCCTCTAATACTGAATCCTCAATTCCAGGATCCCTTGTTTTCTTTTTCTTAGCTATTTCCTCATTTTTTTTTGAAGCACACATATTTTTTTTTAAAAGATTTATTTAATTTATTTGAAAGACAGAGTTACAGAGAGAGGTACAGCCAGAGAGAGGTCTTCCATCCACTAGTTCACTCCCAAAATGACAGCAACCGCCCAGAGCTCAGCTGATCCAAAGCAAGGAGCGAAGACCTTCTTCCAGGTCTCCCACATGGTTACAGGGGCCCAAGGAATTGGGCCATCTTCCACTGCGTTTCCAGGCCACAGCAGAGAGCTGGATCAGAAGTGGAGCAGCCAGGACTCAAACCAACATCCATATGGGATGCTGGCACTGCAGGGCAGGGCTTTAACCCACTGCGCCACAGCGCCAGTCCCCACATACTCTTTAAACGTTATCCGAGCTGGCACCGCGGCTCAATAGGCTAATCCTCCGCCTTGCGGCGCTGGCACACTGGGTTCTAGTCCCGGTCGGGGCGCCGGATTCTGTCCCGGTTGCCCCTCTTCCAGGCCAGCTCTCTGCTGTGGCCAGGGAGTGCAGTGGAGGATGGCCCAAGTACTTGGGCTCTGCAACCCGTGGGAGACCAGGAAAAGCACCTGGCTCCTGCCTTCGGATCAGCACGGTGCGCTGGCTGCGGCGGCCATTGGAGGGTGAACCAACGGCAAAGGAAGACCTTTCTCTCTGTCTCTCTTTCTCACTGTCCACTCTGCCTGTAAAAAAAAAAAAAAAAAAAAACTTATCCTTAACATATTTGGTCCCTGAATACTTTAAAGCGTAGTTACATGAATTTATTCTGCTTCACTTGGAAATTTCCCAGATTTATAGCAATTTTAATAATAGTACATGAAACATTTACCTTTATCCAGATTCACTTATGAACACTTTTTTTCATTTTCCTTAGCATTTGCTTTTACTTCCTCTTTCTTGGATGTAGAAATGATTTTAATAAAGGATTTGACTAAGGAAAAAGAGGAGGCAAGAACAACCACTGGACCAACAAAACCCTGCGCCGAGCTGCTGCATCCCCACACCTAGAGCTTCCCCACCATCACCATGCTGGAGAGAAATGCTGACGGGAATGCTAAAGGAGGTAAGGCCAAGGTGAAGGACAGACCACGGAGAAGACCCAGAAGGTTGTCTGCTAAACCAGCTCCTCCACAAGCCAGAATCCAAGCCTAAAAAGACCCCTGCGTAAAAGGGAGAGAAAGTACCCAAAGGGAAAAGGGGAAATATTGATGCTGATCAGGATGGGAATAACTCCGCAGAAAACGGAGACACCAACAGAGACCAGACACAGGAAGCTGCAGGTGCGGGAGATGCCAGGCGAAGTGTGCATTTCTGACAACTGTGTACTTCTGGTGACTGTACAGTCTGAAGTACTACTTCTTATCAATTTTTACAAAAATGCAGTTTTGCTTTACTTTTTAAGCCATGTTGTTAGCACACGGAACACTTCATTGTTGTTTTGGGGTCTCCGAAGCTGGAATGATATAGGGAAAAACAGCTTTCCCCTGTAGTTTTGAGAAGCTTCCTCTTGGCTCCCAGCAGGGTTTCTCCGCCTTTGACATATCGCCACGGGGCACAAAACCCTGGGGCGTGGAAAAACTAAATTTGATTTTATGTCCTCTGCCTCCTCCCTGCCTGCTTTCAGCATAGACTTAACTCCCTTAAGCCAATGCTGAGACGTGCTGGGACCTGACTCCAGCACAACAGGTCACCTGGCCTTCCCAGTCCCACCACTGAGATGGTGTCCCTCCTCAGAGCCACTGTTCCTTTTCTGGACTGCGCATATTCGGAGCTAAATGTGAAGTGCCAACCCTCACTCTAAACTTTCCCTTTCCAGAGCATCAAATAAAGACATTTTTTGTTAAAGACTGATTTATTTATTTGAAAGTCAGAGTTATAAAGAGAGACAGAAAGAGACAGGGAGATCTTCAGGTGCTGGTCCATTCCCAGATGGCCACAATGTCCAGGGCTGAGCCAGTCCGAAGCCAAGAGTCAGGAGCCTCCTCTGGATCTCCCACATTGGTGAAGGGGCCCAAACAGTTGGACCATCCATCTTCTGCTGCTTTGCCAGGCATATCAGGAGGAGATGGACTGGAAGCAGAGCAGCCGGTTCTCCAAGCAGCACCCATATGGGATGCTGGCATCACAGGTGGCAGCTTTCCCCACCACACAACAAAGTACACAACAAAGTCAGCCCCATTCATTGGGTTTTATAGTGCCTTTTTGATGGACAGTCCACTGAAGAAGGGAGTTGAAAGTTGCTGCATACTGTTAGCGATTCTCTGCCCATGTTGTGCCTGAAACACCACGTCTGTTTATGAAAAGAACCTTTAGTAAAACTGGATTCATTCGAGCTTGGAAAAAAAAATACTTGACTAGCCGGCGCCGTGGCTCAATAGGCTAATCCTCCACCTTGCGGCGCCGGCACACCGGGTTCTAGTCCCGGTTGGGGCGCCGGATTCTGTCCCGGTTGCCCCTCTTCCAGGCCAGCTCTCTGCTGTGGCCAGGGAGTGCAGTGGAGGATGGCCCAGGTGCTTGGGCCCTGCACCCCATGGGAGACCAGGAAAAGCACCTGGCTCCTGGCTCCTGCCAGGATCAGCGCGGTGCGCCGGCTGCAGCGGCGGCCATTGGAGGGTGAACCAACGGCAAAGGAAGACCTTTCTCTCTCTGTCTCTCTCTCTCACTGTCCACTCTGCCTGTCAAAAAAAAAAAAAAAAAAAAAAAATACTTGACTAAGTTGCATACAAAAGTGTTTATCCATAAAGACTTGTGTATATATTTCCATAGGATAAAATATTCTCTTATATTTCCATAATATAGTTATCAACTTCAGTAAGTTTAACATTGATCCAGTGCTTTTCTTTATGGCAGGGATTCTAATGTTGTAAATTGGTTCAATAATATCCTTTTTGGCAGTTTACTTTTTCTCTAGTAGAAGAACCACTCAGATCAAATATTGCATTTAATTATCATGTACCTTTAGTCACCCTTAATCTGGAATATTTCCTCAATCTTTCTCTTCAATGACATTCACATTTATTAATACAAAAATTCCTTTTATAAAAAATGTAATCATTTGGGTTTATGTGGTGCACCCCCGTGGTTAGATCCAGAGTCATCTCGGGCTGGAATACTCTTCAGTGCTGTGCCTTCCTCAGGTGATCATACGTGAAAGATGCAATCGCCATCTGCTCCTCACTGGTAGCGTTAATTGTGATCATCCAGTCCAGACACTGTATAACTTCCAAATAGTTACTGTGCTTTCTCTTGCTATTAATAAGCTTTCCATTTAGTACTATACAAATATTCTGATCCTAATTATCCCCTAGATTGAACATTCACTGATGGTTGTCACATGAATCAATTTTCGTGATAATGGTCTCAGAATGGTGATTTTCTAATGCTAGCACTTTTAGCATATTTATCAGTCAACACATAACATTTTACTTCCATTAATTTACTACTGATGAATAGTTTGACTAGGATGGAGTCCTAGGTTGAAAATCATTTATTCAGAATTTTGAAGGCACTGCTCCATTATCTTTCAGCAACTTGAATTGCTAGAGAAGACTGATGCCATTCTGATCCCAGTTTCTGGATGTGTGACCTGCTCCCCATGCCTGCCCATCCCCAGGAGCTCTAAGAATATCTTTTCTTTGTCCTCAATGTTCTGATATTACATAATAATGGGCTGGAATTTGAAGTTCTCTACTTTTTCCTTGAAAGTCTCCCAGTTTTTTAACATCCCATTCCAGTTTAAACAAGTATAAAATGGTCTTCTTTTCCCTCCACTATTCTGTAAATAATAGATCTTCCACTTCTTGGACATTGAATCTTTGTTTGGTCTACTTCCTCATTTTACTAAACCACACATTTTCTTATACCTCAAGCATAAATTAGTAGGGAAAAAAAAAGTTTATAAATGATACACAGAGACTAAAACCAGATCACTGCACATATTTGAACATGGCAAAATTGTCTCCTAAGCCCCTGGGACAACAGCATCTATGTAAACCTTTTTAATGTACAAAGCAATACTATGTATTATTTATGAACAAATTCTGAAAAAATAATGGAGACAGAAATCAATGATCAGAGACCCTCACTTCATCAGAAATATTCTATTTCTTTTATTTTTAAAAAATATGTAGAAATAAACTTTAAAAATCATGACTGTATCAATCATGTATGTACAAGGTGTTCATTAAAGTTTTTAAGAGATTCAAACTGGAAATATCTTAAACGTTCAAGAATAAGAAACTGATTCCATAAATACAATTCTAGGCAATGTACTATGATGCAGCTATTAAATATCTTATGTATTTAAAAAGGATGGGCATATAAATATATATATATATTATATATATATATATATCATAGAGTCCTTGTTGAGCAGGACATGTGAATGATATTCTGCTAAGTGAAAAAAGTCATTATGTATGGGGGCCGGCGCCGTGGCACATCAGGATAAGTCACTGCCTACATCGCCGGCATCCCTTATAGATGCCAGTTTGTGTCCTGGCTGCTCCACTTCTGATCTAGTACTCTGCTAATGTGCCTGGGAAAGCAATACAAGATAGCCCAAGTCCTTGGGCCCCTGCACCCACATGAGAAACCCAGATGAAACTCCTGGCTTCAGTCTAGCCCATCCCTGGCCATCGTGGCCATTTAGGGAGTGAACCAGCAGATGCAAGACTTCTTTCTCTGCATCTGGCTCTCCTCTCTGTAACTCTGCCTTTCAAATAAATAAATAAATCTTTTTTAAAAATCTGTAATAGAATGTGTATACTACAATTTGCACTCAGGTGCAGTGACTATGTGCATGTGTGTGTTCACTAAAGTTCCCTCAGTATCCATGGGGACTTGGTGCCAAGGGCCTCGATGGACACGAAAATCTTCAGATGCTCAAGTTCCTTTTATAAAATGCTGCCATATTTGTATATAACCTACATACACACACACACACACACACACACACACACACACTGGGGCCAGCACTGTGGTGCAGTGGGATAACGCCCTGGCCTGCAGTGCCGGCATCCCATATGGGCACCGGTTAGAGACCCGGCTGCTCCACTTCCAATCCAGCTCTCTACTATGGCCTGGGAAAGTAGTGGAAGATGACCCAAGTCCTTGGGCCCCTGCACCCGCGTGGAAGACCTGGAAGAAGCTCCTGGCTCCTGGCTTCGGATCGGCGCAGCTCTGGCCGCTGCAGCCAATTGGGGAATGAACCATCAGATGGAAGACCTCTCTCTCTCTCTGCCTCTCCTTCTTTCTCTGTGCAACTATGTAACTCTGACTTTCAAATACATAAATAAATAAATCTTTAAAAAAAAAAAAACCTACACACATCCTCCAGTGTACTTTAAATCATCTCTAGATGGTATGTGATAGCTGTTACATTGTAAATACTATCTAAATAGTTACTTGGTAACTAGGAAAATGTTGGCTGGATCCATCAAAGTGGAACATGCAGATATGTGGGGCACACTGTATTAAAGGTGAAATTCAGGCCTGCCTACTTTCTAGGCTAGTTTTTTGCTGTGAGCATGTATTTCTTTTATAGTCAGAAAATAATTTCTTAAACCTAAATTTCATTTAAAAGCTGCTTTGCATAATCAAAAGATTTAGAATGGACACTCTGTAAATGATGTCTACATCTCTTCCAAGTTGTTTGCAAAACAATTAAGCACCTTGTTTATGGAAAACTGAGAAGTACAAAATTCTTCCGTCCCCAGCACTCAGCAGCTGGAAAGAGAACCTCCTGTCTCAGTAAAAGGCATGATCCGGCTTCAGTGTTCTGCTGCCTATACACAGCACTTTTATAATCTGACAGATACCATCCTTCCATAATTAACCAATTTTCTAGTCATTGAAGAAGGAATTACAACTAAACTGCTAAGAATGCCTGCAAGACAACAGCAAGAAAAAGAATCCCTACTCCCAGTAGCTACTTCACACTGAAGTATCACTGAAAACTCGGCTACACTGAGATTGCTGTTCTTAGAAAGTTTACATCAGAGTTGACAGTAGCCATCAAAACACTTCATCCATGAGCAAGGTCATTCACCATCTCTGGAGTCAAAACCAACTTGCAAAGCCCTGAGCTTGAATATCAAATAGGAAATGGCACCGGGGAAAAAAAATACATTTTTAACATTATTAAAATCCCAGGTGTCCTTCCGAAAGTAGCAAAATAGAGTATATTGAAACACAAATCCATTGTACTTCAGAGGGTGCTGGAGAAGCAGTATCCTCAAGGGACAGGCAGGTTTTGATTGGAGGAAGAAGAGCAGCATGCAGACATGTTGAGGATAGTTGAACTCTAGCTACCGGCTGAGGGCTTGTCTGTGGCCCACAGCAGAATGTAAGGGTTTAGAGAGCTGCAGACAGGGAACTGATGAAGACAGGAAGGCAATGTGCAGATGTAACAGGGTTAGCACTGGAGTCCAGGGAGCCTTGTGGTGACTGAGACACACAAAGCACACACTCCTTTGATTTTCTCTCCAATTTCTCCATTTCTCCTTTTAATGACTGTCAGATCATATATACTGAACCTTTTTTTTGGCTACTTTCACTTCTTTTTTGTTCTTGCCGGTAATCCCACTGACTTTGCTTTCCAATGCTAATACTGAGAATCTCATTTCTGATATTTTCAGTTTTTAAAGACTTCTTTATTCTCTTTTCTTCTTATCACATGCTATTGTTTCATGGATGCAAATATCTTCTCTAATCATAAAAGATACTTTCTTCTCAAACAGTCTATTTCCTTCAAGTTATTTTGTGTGTATACACACAGTTCAGCCTCTTTCATATCCTTGCCTATTTGTTTATACTAAAGAATGGATTATTAAAAACCTTCTTGGAGGGAAAAGGTTATCATGATGTAAGAGGAAAAGCCACCTTTTGGGACATAGCATCCCATATCAGAGAGCCTAAGAGTCCCACTACTACTTCTGATTCAGCTTCCTGCTAGCACACCTAGGAGGCAGTGTATGATGGCCATGTACTTGAGCTCCTGTCTCCCATGTGGGAGACTCTGATGGAGTTCCTGGCTCCTGCCTCTGCCCTGGCCCAGTCCCGACTACTGCAGACACTTGGGGATAGAATCAGCAGATGAAGATTGGTCTCTCTCTCTCCTATCTCTCCCTCTCTGTCACTCTCTCTAATACACCAAAACAAACTAGAAGCTGTGTGCATAGCTGGAATCTCTCTGTAGAGCCCTTTCACTGGGGAAACTGAGATGTACCACTGGTCTTTGACTTGATCAGATCTCCCCCAAGAAAGCCCTTACGATCTCCAGCCTACACACGTCTAGCTGGCAGTGTGCAGGGGTAAGGGTAGAAGGCTACGGGGAGAAGGAGAAGCGGCAACAGAAGCTCCACAATTCCTGTTTTATTGCTTTAGAAAATAAGAGCTTTGAGAAGCTGACCTGAGAATATAGGTGGTTTTTAAGACTTTCAGCCACTTTTCCTGTGCTCAGCCCTACCAGCATGCCCTACTTCCCAAGACATCTCAAGTCCTAGTTTCTCATGCCTTTTGGGGGATTGTGCCATGTGTAGAATGGCTGCTCTGTTTCCTCCAGTGCACGTTAGCATTTACCTTCCTTAGGTCTGCCACAAGTAAGAACGCTTCCAACTGCTTTCTAACTCCCAAATGTTAGCATCAACTTACTTGTGCTGTCATCTCAATGTACCCTTTTTAATCCTCAACCACTTCAACTATTCTAATGGGGTTTCAGGATGGTATGACATTCAACCACCATCTTTACCAAAAACCCTACTGCATGCTAATACATTTATTTTAGGATTTCAGATTTGTTTTTAGGTTTTGGATAATTTTGTTTCCCACCATGCCCATCCCCAGTTTCCCAAACAGTAAGCTTTCAAACACTTGTTTTCTAAAAAATGCATACAAGACTATAAATACCGCCCGGAATACCAACTTCTTTCACATCTCACAGACTCTGGTACATCCTACTCTTAGTGTGGGTCTACTATCTATTTTGTGCTCTCTTTAATGCAAGAGCTTTTTTGATGTGTATCAACAGGCCATATTCCACTCGCTTTTTCTCTTCTTCTAAACTGATGTCAACCAAGCTTCTTTTAGCAGTCTCCCTCCTACAGATCCACTGTGAAATAAAGTGGTCCCTCCCAAACCGCTTATCAGTGTATCCTCCAAAGTCCCAACTCGCATCTTCCATTTAAAATACATCACTCAAAGGATGGGGCACACTAACAATCTGGCCATCAGCACAAACACCCCATATCAGAATTCCTGGGAGATAAGCCAGAAGATTACTTTTACTGCATAGCAGCTAAGTCAGACAGGGTAACATTTAAAAATCAACAGTGTAAAGGTTTTTCAATTAACTATCACAAAGAAACAACTAGACAGCAAAAGCAACACACACAAGACACATATGGCCCCTTCCATCAACATTTAGAACTTACCTTTACATAATGCTAATAAATGCGTACCTCAGTTCTTTTTCCAGTAATTACTTCACATAGTCCTTTGCATAGCTGTAAAGGATCATCAAGTCAATACCAAGAGATATCCAAAATTCTACTTCATTAACCCACCACGCAAGCCTAGCCATTAACCCTACCACACAGGCCCCTCAACTTCTAGAACTATAAACAACTTCAGAGATTTTTTCAGGGTTTCCTTAAGTTGGATTTATACCACTTCTCCTATTTCTTTAGTAATTCACCAGATTCCTCACTACAGTTCATACTACCGTAAGTAAATAAAATCTGGAAGTCAGTACTTGCAAAAAGAATATGAAGATGCCCGCCAAGAAAAACTGACACTATATATGCAACAAAGTTGAATGCTGTTGTGTATATTTATTTAGAAAACAAAAGCAACAAAAAAATCTACATATCAAGGGCAAAACTCCATCATGTTTACACACATAGCCACCCTGATTACTATCAATCATGTAGATGACTGCTATCAACAAAGACTTTTCAGTATGTTCCACATGACCTTTTGACTAGAGTATAAGATCCTCTATGATCTGTGCCAAAGACCACCCACTGTAGTTGTATTACTCCACCACTGGCCCGCTGAACAGCCTGCATTCATTTCTGAAATCCTCCTGGGAAGCCTATTCCAACTCTGCTCCCACAGGGCTTGTGTGTCTCCTGTCCTTCCCAGGTTGGTTCTCTCTAACCACACTGGCCTAATACAGGGATGTTCACTTCCCCAAAGTTCCTTCACACACCTTAATGTTGTCCCAGCACTTCTAACACCAGCAACCCCATGATGCAGATAAAGTCACAGCTGTTCAAGCCTAAAAGGGACCAATGCAAAGGGTGAGTATTTTCATTGTCTACCCAGAAGAAAAAATATATTATACAAATACAGTCTTTAAGCATACATACAGGGCCTGGAATTGTGGCATAGCAGGTAAGTCACATAGTGCCAGCATCCCATATGGGCACAGGTTCAAGTCGCAGCTGCTCCACTTCCAATCCAGCTTCTTGCTAAAGCACTTAGCAAAGCAATGGAAGATGACCCAAGTCCTTGGGCCTCTGTACCCATATGCGAGACCTGGAAGAAACCCCTGGCTCCTGGCTTTGGATTGGTATAGCCATTTGGGGAGTGAACCAGTGGATGGAAGACCTCTCTCTGTCTCTCCCCCTCTCTCTGTAACTCTGCCTTTCAAATAAATAAAATGAATCTTTAAAAAAAAGTGTACATATATTATAGTGGAGTTTATGTTGAAACAGTTATAACACAAGTAAGGAAAAAATACAAAAGAAACTCAAATTAAGGGCAAGATTTCCTGAAGGTAAGGACCATAGGAGTGCCAAGATAAAGTTCAAGAGGGGTGAGAAGAGGACAGAATAATTGGGCAAGATTTCACAGTGGGAGTGAAACTCTGGAAAACATGTACTAGCTGGGTAGGTGAAGCAGGTATTCCAGGTGTGGGCAGCAGCATGAGCAAAGGCCCTGAGGTAGGAATGAGCACAGCATGTGGAAAGGTCAGTGAAGGCACGGTCAGTGCTGGAGCAGAGCATGACCCCTGGAGAGCAACTGGAGCTAAGGCTGGAGATGGGTGCTGGACACTGACCAGGGACGGCCCAAGAGGCTTGAGGGGCTTCTTCTCCACGGGGTGCAGTTTCTGATGCTGAACAAAGCTTCCGTACCACTTGAAGGCTTTCCCACACACCTTACATGCGTAAGGCTTCTCGCCGGTGTGGACTCTCTGATGCTGAATGGAGGCTATTTTCTGAGTGAAGGCTTTGCCACACTCCTGACACTGGTAGGGCTTCTCCCCAGTGTGAATTCTCTGGTGGACAATAAAGAGTGACCTACAACCAAACGCTTTCCAGCACTCCTGACATGTATAGAGCTTCTCCCCCGTGTGCAGCCTCTGATGCTGCAGGTGTGCCGCACTCCTGCGGAAAGCCTTGCCACACTCCTTACACACGTAGGGCTTCTCCCCAGTGTGGATCCTCTGGTGCTGAGTCAGGGCTGTGTTAGAACTCAACCCTTTGCCACACTCCTTGCATTCATAGGGCCCTTCCCCGCTGTGGTTTTTCTCATGCACAATGCAGTCATAGCTGGACTTGAAAGCTTTGCCACACTCCTTACATTTAAAGGGCTTTTCCCCAGTGTGACTCATCTGATGCCTGATAAGTTTTGAGTTGTATCTGAAGATTTTCCCACATTCTTTACATTCATAGAACTTCATTCCCCCTCGGAGTATCAGATTTGGATTTAGATCGCAAGTCTGCCTTGGCTTGTTTCTAAAATCAGAACATTCAGATTTTCCAAGGAATCCTCCTACAGGCACTCTGTGTGACTCCAACTCTTCAGGGCTTTCTTGCTTTGAGGGCACTTCCTTTTTGATCCGGAACTCACCACCTGCCCAAAGAAACCACAAGTGTTCCCAGTTATTGGACTGGAAGGAGAACAGAATCCAGTGGTCCTAATTTTCTCTTGGAGGGCATAGCTTTTAAAAATACATGCAAGAGGGCCAGTGCTGTGGTGTAGCGGGTAAAGCTGCCGCCTGCAGTGCCGGCATCCCATATGGGTGCCGGTTCAAGTCCCAGGCTCCACTTCCTATCCAGCTCTCTGCTATGGCCTGGGAAAGCAGAAGATGGCCCAAGCCCTTGGGCCCCTGCACCCATGTGGGAGACCTGGAAGCTCCTGGCTCCTGGCTTCAGATTGGTGTAGCTCCGGCCATCGGGGCTAATTGGGGAGTGACACCAGCGGATGGAAGACCTCTCTCTCTCTGCCTCTCTTTCTCTCTCTGTGTAATTCTGACTTTCAAGTAAAATAAGTAAATCTTTAAAAAAAATATATTTATATATATATGCAAGAAATGAAAGAGACAAATAAAAACAAGGGACATACAACTAAAGAAGTGAAGACACCAGAAACAGAGCAGTAAAGAAGCTGAGAAGTACCCCCATAAGGAAGGCTGGGAACTGTGCCAAGGCAAATGAAAGGCGAAGAAAACAGATAAACAAATAAAAAAGAATGAGACAAAAATAAATAATTAAAAAGGTAAGTATGAGACAAGAGGAGTCTAAAAATGGGGGGGAGGGGGCACTGTGGCGTAGTAGGTTAAGCCTCCACGTGCAGCAACAGCATCCCATACAGGTGCCAGTTCATGTCCCAGCTGCTCCTCTTCCGATCCAGCTCTCTGCTTATGGCCTGGGAAGGCAGTGGAAGACACCCAAGGGCTTGGGCCCCTGCACCCACGTGAGAGAACCAGAAGCTCCTGGCTCCTGGCTTCAGATCAGCTCCGCTCCAGCCAGTGCAGCCATCTGGGGAGTGAACCAACAGATGGAAAACCTCTCTGTCTCTCCCTCTCTTTATCTGTAACTCTACCTCTCAAATAAATAATTTTTTTTAATAATGGGAAAAATTTTTAAGAGATGGGGGTTGAGAAAGAGAGCAAACCAAAAAAGGAATAAGAGATGAGAGTGGAGTAGAGGGAAGGTTAGGACTATAAGAGGCCTCACAGGCTAAGACATGCAACCAGTAGACAGATGGGTCCCAATGCCTCACCTACTATGTACAGTGACCAGGTTCTAAATAACATCCAATTAACTTCATTTTTAAATATTCTATATCATACTCTGAAATAAAACATACTTTATTCCAGACAGGCAGCTGGAATGGCAGTTAGACTGGAGAGCTGCAGGTCATCAGGGTATCACTATAAAGGGGCCGCCAGGGGCCACTGCTGTAGCATGACAGGTCAAGCCACCACCTGCAATACCAGCATCTGAAACCAGCACTGGTTTCAGTTCTGGCTGCTCCACTTCTGATCCAGCTCCCTGCTAACATGCCTGGGAAAGCAGAGGAAGATGGCCCAAGTATCCGGGGCCCTGACACCCACCTGGGAAACCAGATGGAATTCCAGGGTCCTGGCTTCAGCTTGGCCCAGCCCTGGCCATTGCGGTCATTTGCAGAGTAAACCCACAGATGAACGATCTTTCTCTCTCACTCTCTATCTCTGTAATTCTGTCTTTCAAACAAACAAATGAATCTTTAAAAAGCAAAGGGACTGGTGCCAGTACTATGGCAGAGCAGATTAAAGCCCTGGCCTGCAGCGCTAGCATTCCATATAGACACCATTTTTGAGTCCTGGCTGTCCCACTTCCGATCCAGCTACCTGCCAATGTGCCTGGGAAAGCAGCGGAGGATGGCCCAAGTCCTTAGGCCCTTGCACTCTTGTGGGAAACCCAGAAGTTACTGGCTTCAGCCACTGAATCCATTTGGGGAGTGAACCAGAGGATGAAAGATCTCACTCTTTCTGTCTCCACCTCTCTCTGTAACTCTTTCTTTCAAATAAATAAAAATAAATCTTCAAAAAGCAGAAGGGGGTGGGGGTGTAATAACAGTGTGTGTGAGAAGTAAGGCTTGGAGAGCTGCCTCCAAAGAAAAGGAAACCTAGGTAATCATAGCCTTTTGGGACAGACGGCCCTCTCAGGGAAACCCTAAGTGCTGTGTGCGTGTATAAGAGAGAGAGAGAGGCTGTGCTCCACAGTCCCAGCTGGGAAAAACACAGTGTAAATCTCAAGATTACGTACATGGAAGCTTTAGGTGACTTAGAAACCAGAAAAACAAATTAAAGCCATGTTTCATTGCCGAATGTGTAAGAATTCAATCTGTAGCTGTGGCAAAAATAAATAAATCAGTTTGTCCTACAGAATCACATTATCCTTAAAACTGGTTGAAACCCTACTTCATTCAAATAAAAAATGGCATAAAATTAAAACTCCCTGGCCAGGCGCTGTGGCATAGCGGGTAAAGCTGCCATATGCAGTACCGGCATCCCTTATGGGCGCCAGTTCAAGTCCTGGCTACTCCACTTCTGATCCAGTTCTCAGCTATAGCCTGGAAAAGCAATGGAAGATGGCTCAAGTCCTTGGGTCCCTGCATCTGTGTGGTAGACTCAGAAGAAGCTCCTGGCTCCTGGCTTCAGATCAACGCAGCTCCAGCCATTGAGCCCACTTGGGGAGTGAACCAGCAGATGGAAGACTTCTCTCTCTCTCTCTCTCTGCCTCTCCTCTCTGTGTAACTCTTTCAAATTAAAAAAAAAAAAAAAACCTCCCTACTGATGAGAAAAGTCATGGTGCAGGAACTACTGGGTCATAGCTTTCCACACAGGAGGATGGCCACTGGTGGCACGAGCAGACTGAGCAGCCACACCCCCAAAGGGCTGGTCTTCCAGGCTCAGACCAGAACTCAGAGGTCATAGATCACACTGAGCACAGCCTTGGAAGTGACTGGAAGTTTGCTCCCTTTTGGCAGAACAAACACTTCTCCCACAGTAAACCAGGAAGGCAGAGCGGGAAACCTAACACTAGGTTCTTTTACTCACCTGAGCCGATGCCTCTCAAACCCTCTGTGTCCCAGGGATCTGGGCCGCAGGGTGCCTCCCCTCTTTCCAGCTTAGAGATCAGAGCAGGTTTGGGAAATGAAAATGCTACCTCAGGAATAAAAAAAAAGAAAAACAGGCTGAGGAAAGAACATCCAGAATTATTCCTGAGACCTTTCTCAGCCCACCTGCCATGGGGTGCATGGGGAGAGAAACAGAACTCCCAGGAGGCCACACAGGCTGCAGAGTCCTCAGGAAGGGTTCACCACTTCCAGGAACTCCACCACTGCCAAGAAGAGACTGTTCTCTTTGGGAAGCAACTCTGCAGTCTGGCCTCCACTTATGGAAAGGGCACTCCCTCACGAAGGGTGGATGAAGGGTCTTCCCTGGGGTGTAGGATGGCCAATTTCAAAAACAAGGGAGACAAGGATTTCCCCACCAGCAGCTTTGGAAGGTATGATCACTGAATACCCCTATGGGGTCATCAAACCCAAGAGGGACTAGAATCCCCCAAAAGCTGAGGGAGATGTCAAACTACCGCAAAGGGCCCTAGAGAGAGACCTTACCCAGGGAAGTAACATTTGCATAGTTCTCCAGCATCACCTCCCTGTACAGGGCCCTCTGCCCAGGGCCCAGGCTGGCCCACTGATCCTGGGTGAAGTACACAGCCACATCCTCAAAGGTCACTGGTTCCTGAAACAACAGGTTCTTCCTCAAGCTCTGAGCGAGGGGCAGAAGGAGGCAGCCTGAGCTGCAGAAGGGATAGACCTGAGCCCCACAGAAGGTATGCTTTATCAAGAAGAGTACCCAGCACCCCAGCTAGGGCCCAACCCTCCACCAGTGCTCCCGCTTTCAACACTTCCATTCGCATGGTTCTGGGGCCCCCAAACCACTGTCCCACTCTCACAGTCCGGCATCTGGGGCTCTCACCCTGGTACAGCATAAACACCTATGCACCTGGCTTTACAGATGCACCTCCCATCTTCACAGACTCCACAACCCCACTGCCTCACATGCTATACACCCAACACTACAGAAGACAACTGCCAATCAAAGTGCATTCGTATGGCTCCCCCTTATTCCCTATACTCAATTTCTCTTTGATCTCCCCAATACTGTCCATTACATGACTTGGGGGCCATCTTCCACTGCTTACTGCTTTCCCAGGCCATAGCAGAGAGCTGGATCGGAAGAGCAGCAGCTGGGACTCGAACAGGCACCCATATGGGATGCCAGCGCTGCAGGCGGCAGCTTTACCCGCTCCGCCACAGTGCCGGCCCCTCAAAATCTTTTTTTTTTTTTTTGACAGGCAGAGTTAGTGAGAGAGAGAGAGAGACAAAGAGAGAAAGGTCTTCCTTCTGTTGGTTCACTCCCCAGATGGCTGCTACAGCCGGCGTGCTGCACCGATCTGAAGCCAGAAGCCACGCACTTCCTCCTGGTCTCCCATGTGGATGCAGGGCCCAAGCACTTGGGCCATCCTCCACTACCTTCCCAGGCCACAGCAGAGAGCTGGACTGGAAGAGGAGCAATGGGGACAGAACCAGCACCCCAACCGGGACTAGAACCAGGGGTGCCAGCGCCGCAGGAGAAGGATTAGCCTAGTGAGCTGCGGTGCCAGCCCCTCAAAATCCTCTTAATTGGCCCACACTCTCCCACAGCTTGCCATCACGGGTGGGGGAAAAACCTTTTTAATATATAAATCCAATCATGTCACTCTCCCTGTCTCCCCTCCCCTGCTTAAAATACTTCAGTGCCTTCCCACTGAACCTGGAACAGAAACCGAAGTCTTCGCCATGACCTACCACGTGGGCTCTACTTCTCCCATCTCATACCGAACCACCCGCTCTGACTTCACTTCCGAGGCTTCACGCTTATTGTTAGAACCACATGGTCTCTCCGGGATACACCCGCCATCTCCTGACGACGGACTCCTCTGGTTTCAGCAGGCGACTTCGATTCGTGGAATGTGACCTCAACTTCCACACTCAGGGAGAAATGCCTTGGCCTGGGTCACCTTTCTCCTTCCGCTTACATCTGCACATCCACGCTCACCACTCTCTACACACCAAACTCTTACTCCTCTCTCGCCACTCACTCCCACCAGCCATAGGCCTGGTCATACAGTCAGAGGGGAAACCACAGCCTGGCCAGATGGGGCCTTCTCCGTCCTTTCCTGACCGTGAGTGACCAAGGCTGAAAGGAAGCCCCACTCACCTGAGGCCACACCGGCTGCAGCATGGCTGACGTCCCCTGGCCTCACGCACTGCCCTGGGATGTATGTGCAAGCGCCAGCTCCTTAGAGGCGAGAAGAGCCGTGAGTACTGGGCACTCTGTTCCTGCACCCCCCAGCGGCCTCACAGCGCCAGCACTGGACGGGGGCTCCCTCAGGGGGCCCCCCGGAGGCTCCCACGCCGAGCACCCCCCACTCCCTTTAGGAATGGCTACCCCTGGTCTCGGGTTAACCCTCCCCTGGGCCGCTCAGTCCCTAAGGGCATCCCTGGGCCTGTTCACGCGGAGAGGACTGACCCTACGGTGTGGGGTCTGTGAGAAATGTTTCTAAGGACCACGGCACCAACTCCGTGGGATGGCTGGCCACGGGCGTGCTGAGGGGGAAACACCCGGTGTCCCGGGGAGAAGACGCTGACCGGATACCCAGTAGGGATCTAAACACTCCACCCCAGGGGGCCAGGAGACCCCCAAACACCATAACTGTCGGTACCGGGCGCGCGAAGCTGTCGCGACGAGCTCTTGGAGGAGAGAAAAGAGGCTCACGCTTCTGTGGCCCCGAACTGGGTCCCGGCCCTGGAAGGCCGCGCGTCCCCTTCGGGCGACTTCTGCGAGGCCCACACCCCCCAGCTCCGGGTGAAGGAGGGGAGGGTCGCCATTGGGACTGAGTTCAAGAGGGAAGGAGGCTAGCGAGCCGCCAGGAGCAGCGAGAAAGTCCGCAGAGGGCGGACGTCTCACGGAGACGCCGCCGAACTCCACGCCGCTCACCTCTCCCCTCTCCCCAACCCCGAGACGCCGGTAACTGGAATGCAACCCGGAAGCGCGCGCGCGCCAAGGGCCCCTCTAGGCCGCCCGGAGGCCGCCCACCTCGGTGGTCGCTGGCCCCACGTGACTCGCCCAGGCCCGCGGAGGAGGCGGGGTTGCTGCGGGACGCGTGGCTGTTTCCGCTCTAGCTGCGGGCACCAGGGCCGCAGCCAGGCTCTGCCCAGACCACGGCGTCTGGGCGGAGGCGGGGCCCTCGGCTGCCGGCCCGCCGTCTGCACTCCGTGGGTCACCTGAAGCCTGGGCTGACACCTGTTGTATCATCTCTAAGAGGCCCCAGACGAGGCCTGGCGACTTGGGGGAAAACCGTGGCTTCTATCTGCTCTGTTAGCCCTCCCCCTTCTTAGCCTACGAATGTGGAACCTTTTAGGGCAGACTCGCTTGATACCCAGAGTAACTGAGGCTGACTAAGGTTGCCAAGCATTCTGAACATAAAGGACATGTCCTGTATTAAATCATTTTGTCCTGTTTTCAGTTGGGGCAGGAAACTCTCAAGGTCCTCTATTTAGCTTATAAGTTGCAAAAATTCATTAGTTAGAGCTACATTTCCACCCAGGAACTGACACTTTGTCTTAAATAACAGCACTGGCTGGGGAAAAAAAAATCATGCCTCCTAAAATAAAGATCTGGACGATTCCTAAAGGTTTTTCCGACAGGTTTGGCCGGTTGAAGGAAGGGGCTAGGGGAATTGAAAAGGAGAGGGTGGGAGTTAAAAGTACTTTGATCAAAGTCCTAAATCACAAACAGGTAATTATTGTTCATTTACATAACTTTGGATCAACATATATGCTCTGAAAATCAACCAATAAGCAATAGTCTCATTTGAGCTTCCCGCAGTTAATACACTTCAGAAAGTAAGCAAAGGGATAGCAGCCCAGAACTTCTGAACGGGAACCAATCAATGACAAACACCCCTAAAAGCCAGCCAATCAGTGACAGCCCTACCCACTGGACGAGACCCAATCAGCACTTACCTAATCATAGTGACCTACTCCTGAGAATCCACAGGGCAACAGTGGACTTACTCCAGTGACACGTGATGGACACACCGTGCTTTACTTTGACTACTCTCATACTTTGGACAGTTCCAGGTACAACTTTACTCACCAAGGACTTCAGTGTAATACGATGGGCATTGGCACCAGAAGATAAGAAATGACCACTGGGGTCGGTGTTGTGGCGTAGCTGCTAAAGCCATCAACCACAATGCCATGTGGGTGCCACTTCAAGTTCTGGTTGCTCCACTTCCAGTCCAGCTCCCTTCCCTGCTGTGCACCGGGGAAGCAGCAGAAGACGCCCCTGCACCCATGTGGGAGACCCTGAGGAAGTTTCTGTTCCTGACTTCAGCATGGCCCAGGGGATGCAAGATCTCTGTCTCTCTCTCTGTAACTCTGCCTTTCAAACAAATAAATCTTTAATTTATTTATTTATTTGAGAGGTAGAGTTACAGATGGTGAGAGGGAGGGACAGAGAGAAAGGTCTTCCTTCCGTTGGTTCACTCTCCAGATGGCTGCAATGGCCTGAGCCGCACAGATCCGAAGCCAGGAGCCAGGAGCTTCTTCCCAGTCTCTCATGTGGGTACAAGGGCCTATGCCCTTGGGCCATCCTCTGCTGCTTTCCCAGGCCATAGCAGAGAGCTGGATTGGAAGAGGGGCAGCTGGGACTAGAACCGGTGCCCATATGAGATGCCAGCACCGCAGGCGGACTTCACCTTCTGTGCAACGAGCCGACCCCACAAATAAATCTTTAAAAAAAAAAAAAAAAAGAAAGACAAAACCAACATCCCCCTGTCCCCTGAATTAAAATCATAGAAGGAATGTTAAGTTTCCAAATGGGGAAGATATACTGATCGTCCAGCAAGGTGGATGGGGGTGGGGGAGGGGGGACTACATTTAAGAACATCACTGTGAATGATCAAACACTGGGTTTAAAGAAGAGATCCTAAACAGTTTCTAGAGAGAGAGAAAACAAAAGATTGGAAATGAGAATAGTATCAGATTTCTCAACAACCAGGGCTGGGCCAGGCTGAAGCCAGGAGCCAGGAGCTTCTTCCATGTCTCCCACGCAGGTGCAGGGGCCCAAGCACTTGGGCCATCTTCCACTGCCTTCCCATTCAAATTTGGTGTAGCAGTTACAACACTGTTTGGATTGCCTGCTTCATCTGAGTGCCTGGTTCAAGTCCTGGCTCCTCCACTCACAATCCAGCTCCCTGCTCATGTGCACCCTGGGAGGCAGCAAGTGATGACTCAAGTACTTGGATCCCTGCCACCCATGTGGGAGAACCAGACTGAGTGCCTACCTCCTGGCTCTGGCCTGGCCAACCCTGGTTATTATAGGCACTTAGGTGGTAAACCTGCAGATGTGAGATTGTGTGTGTGTGTGTGTGTGCCTTTCCAATGAAGTGAAAATTAAACAAAGCAAACATTATCCATGTCATAGTTTTTGAAAAAAGAACTGATCTCTATCATCAAGTTGGCTCAAGAAAAATTGCAGGTTGCTATACTACTGAGTCTCAAAAAACCATGCATATAAAGAGAATCGAAAATGAATCTTGATGTGAATGGAAGGGGAGAGGGAGTGGGAAAGGGGAGGGTTGCGGGTGGGAGGGACGTTATGGGGGGGAAGCCATTGTAATCCATAAGCCATACTTTGGAATTTTATATTCATTAAATAAGTTAAAAAAAAAAACATGTATAACAAAAATACAGTGTGCAGAAAGAAGGGGATTTAGCATGGTGGTTAAGACGCCCACATCCCACATTAGAGGGCCTGAATTTGAGTCCCAGTTCTAGCTCCTGATTGCAGCTTCCTACCAATGCAGCCACTAGGAGGCAGCAGTGAGGCCTCAAGTAATTGGGTCTTGCTCCAACATGGAAGAACTGGATTACATTTCTGGCTCCTGGCTCCAGCCCCTGCTCAACCTTCAGCATTGCAAGCATTTGGGGAGTGAACCAGCAAACAGGAGGGCTCTCTCTGTCAGTCTCACTGTCTCTCAAAAAGAAGGGAAGGAAGCCGGCGCCGTGGCTCAATAGGCTAATCCTCCACCTTGCGGCGCCGGCACACCGGGTTCTAGTCCCGGTTGGGGCGCCGGATTCTGTCCCGGTTGCCCCTCTTCCAGGCCAGCTCTCTGCTATGGCCAGGGAGTGCAGTGGAGGATGGCCCAGGTGCTTGGGCCCTGCACCCCATGGGAGACCAGGAAAAGCACCTGGCTCCTGGCTCCTGCCAGGATCAGCGCGGTGCGCCGGCTGCAGCGGCGGCCATTGGAGGGTGAACCAACGGCAAAAGGAAGACCTTTCTCTCTCTGTCTCTCTCTCTCACTGTCCACTCTGCCTGTCAAAAAAAAAAAAAAAAAAAAAAAAAAAAAGAAGGGAAGGAGAGAGGGAAGGAGGGAGAATATCAAATCCTTAACTAAGATGCCAAAGAGGAAAACCAAAGAGTATTCTCCCTCTGCTACCAAGGCCTTTGCAGACTTACATAACCTTCGGCAATGAGGCAGTGAAAAAGCTCATGTGTTCACAAGCAAAGCTAAGCAAATTGCTTAGGAAACATTTCTCCCCTGATAGGCTGACGTCCTGGGGTCATATCTGGAAGAGAATAACATTAACAAGGCTCCTGGGGGATAAGGAGGTGGGACAATAATGGAATCCTCTGGAATAAGCCTGAAGAGCAAAGAAGGGATGAAACAGAATTAAGAAAATCAGAACTAACGACACTGTCTCTTGTATCTCTAACTTTCAAAATGGAGAATCCATTTGCTTTTTTAGGTTTAGCTTCAAAAGTTCATGTGTTAAAAAGAAAATCTAAGTTTCCAGGGAACAAAGCTGAAACAAGAATGGCAGGATATTGTGACTATTGAGATTAGGTGAGGGATGGATCCAAGGGCTACGTGATGTTGATGTCTGCATAGGTTTGAAATTTTCCATTACAAAAATGAGTTTTTTATTAAGTCAGTGAGAATTCACGATTCAGTTTCCCAGAGAAATAACGAGCTCTACAATACGCAGATGGCCAGAGAGGCTGCCAGAAGCCCATTGCCTTCGTGGGGCAGCTGTCTCCATGTGACAGGGAAGAGTGGAGCTGCTCAGTCAGACGACTTCCCTCGACAGTTCACAAGGAGAAGCAAAGACGAAGGTACCTGCCTTGGAAGAGACTGACCCTTCCCCACATGAGGCAGACGGCCACCAGGAGTCACAGCATCCCATGCGGTGATTCCACAGCACCGAGGGCAGTCTCCCAGCAGAAGAGATACCTCTTCCAAGCTGAAATGTGGAAACAAGAAACAGCAAGCAAAAAGGGAGCAGAAGGGTCCTTATGCTCACCTGCGTGGACACCCCTGGGGGCCTCCCTGCCCTCAGGTTCCCAGGGATTGGAGCCCAAAAGAAACTCCCCTGCTACAGCTGGGAGACCACAGCAGGACTGTAGAAAGGAAAAGCTGCATGGGGTGAAAGGAACAGGAGCAAGGAGGTAGAGGCTATCACACAGCAAGGTCCCCTATCGGCCATCTTTATCTTTCTCTGTTGAGCCAAGCAGAGAGAGTCAAAGTGATGTCAGGGACAAACTTCTCACAAACAGGAACCAAGAACCAAAAGAAAGCCTGCGTGGGAGCCCCAAGTCTTCTTCAGAAAACAAGGAAACTGAGGCACCAGAGGCTCTGCTGGGCGCCCAAGGACTCCTCATCTCCCTGCATGCTTGTAGTGTGGCCCCTCCTGGGGCTGGAGAGACAGCTGATTTCAAACCCTGGCACACAGAGCTCTCTCCACCCAGAAACCTCTGGGGAGCTCAGCGTCCAGAGGAACTTCCCCTGAGGATCATTAGAGACCAAGAAAGGAAGAGGCCAGGATGCTCAAAGGGCAGAGGCAGACAAGAGGAGGAAGAGACGTCTTACCCAAGGAAGCCACATTTGCATAACCCTCCAGCACTACCTCCGTGTACAGGGCCCTCTGCGCAGGATCCAAACTGGCCCCTCAATCTCGGTGAAGCACACAGCCACATCCTCAAAGGTCACTGGCTCCGGAAACAACAGTCTCCTTCTCAAGCTCACTGGGCGGGAATGCAAGGCTGGTTTAATATTTGGGGGAAAAAATCTATGTAATTCACCACATGTAAAAAGTAAAAAAGACAAATCATATCGTTGTCTAAATAGACACAGAAAACGGAAGACGGTGGGAGCAAGATAGAGATTATCTCCCTAGAGAACCATCAACATGAAAACTATTTATGGGACCAGCAGTGTGGAGCACTAGGTTAAGATATTGCTTGTGAAAGCAGCATCTCATATCAGAGTGCTGGATCGAGTTTTGGCTGCTCCACTTCCAATTCAGTTCCCTGCTATTGCACCTGGGAAATCAGTAGCAAACAGCCCCCGCCACTCATGTGGGAGAGTCAAACAGAGCTCCAGGCTCCTGGTTTTGGTCTGGCTCAGACCCAGCCATTGTGGCCATTTGGGGAGTGAAACAGCAGATGAGAGCATGTTCTTTCTCCTTCTTTCTCTCTGCTTCTCACATAAGTAAATAAATAAAAATATTTTAAAAATTAATATGAGTGATAGACCTAAGTAGATATTTTTTCAAAGGAAGATCTATAAATGGCTAACAGGATTATGAAAAAATGCTCAACATCACTAATCACCAGGCATATGGAAATCAAAACCAAAATTTTATCACCTTATACCAGTTAGAACGGTTATCATGAAAAAGATAAAAAGTTAATAAATGCTGGTAAGGAAGCAGAGAAAGGGAATCCTTGTATACTGTTGGTAGGAAACATGGAGGTTCCTAAAAAAAATAAAAACAACTGCCATATGATCCATCAAAACCACTACAGGGTGTATATACTCAGAGGACATGAAATCAGTGGTGTGTTGAAGAGCTATCAGAACTCCCACATTTACTGCAGCAGTATTTGCAACAGCCAAGAAATGAAATCAACCAAAGGGTCTATCAACAGAGGGACAGATAAAGAAACTGCAGTATATATACACAACGGAATGCTATTCAGCCGCTAAAACAATCAATCCTGTCATTTGCACTGATGTGAATGGAACTGAAGTCTGTGAAGTGCATAAGCCAGGTACACAAAGACAAATACTGCAGGGTCACACTCATGTGTAGAATCTAAAAAAGTCCATCTCACAGAAGCTGGGCACAGAATAGCAGTTTACCAGAGGCTGAGGTTGGGGTAGGTGGAAGGGAAGGAACGAGGAGAGATTGATCACTGGGCATTAAGCTACAGTTAGATAGCACACATAAGGTCTGGTAGTCTACTGCATGGTAGGGTGACTATAGATAAACATAATGTAGTATATATTTCTAGAAAGCTATAAGAAAGGATTTTGAATATTTTCACCACAAAGAAATGATGTTTGAGGAGATAGATATGTTCACACACAACTTACACATATATTGAAACATCACAAGGTACCCCATAAGTATGTACAATTTTTATAGATCAATTTAATAAAATTAAATTTAAAACATGAAGCACTATTCAAATGCCAACATCCATCCATGATAAAAACTTGCAGCAAACTAAGAACAGAAGGGAAGGCCCTCCACCTGATAAAGGACACTGACCAAAGGCACACCAATCCTGCAGTGGACGTTACACATAAGGGTGAGAGAATGACTGCTACCATCATGAATGAGACAAGGGTGTCCACGGTCATTACTTCTAGTCAGCATTGACACTAAGTGTCTAGCCAGCGCAACGAGGCAAGAAAAAGAAAAGGCACTCAGACTGAAAGAAGCAAAACTGGCTTTATTCACAGAAGACTTATCTTTGCTGAAAATCCAATGGAGTCTACAAAACAGCAGAATTGCTTTAGGCACAGGGGTTATAGAACCAGGCAGTAAAAGCCCCAGGGAAGGGAATTGCTTTCTAGGCCAGGAAACCCAGTGGTCAGCGACCACTAACCCGGTGTGGCACAGGTGCACAGTAAGCTGTGAGGACCACCACCTGTCTCGGCTCTGGGGAAACCTTTAGACCACCTCACCCAGAAGTGTCCTGCAATGCCCCCACTCTGTAGCTCCTCTGGGGGATGCTGTCTGGCTAGCTAAGGCCACAGATAAGTTACAGTCTGGGTGCCGTGGCTTCTGCTGCACTAGAGGCCCCACGAGTGCCAAAGATGCCTGGATTTTTTAACTGCACTGGTGCGGAGGTGTGGCCGTGGGAAGAGTGAGGCTTGTCATTCAAAAGGCAGACTGTCTACAGGTGGGGTCGAGAGCATCAACTACTTGGGTGCAGAAACTTAGCTACCCTACTGACTAGTATTTTCATGGGAAAGCTTATGCAGAACAGTTGCTTTAAATAATTGCTTAGATAGCCAGGATCAATAACATGATAAAGACACTTAAACTCTGCCCCTTCTCTAAACCTGTTGATTGACATTTACTGTGCATCTAGAGAAATGAGTACACATACATGGGTGCACATCCGTTTACACACATATACACCACAAACTCTAGAGTGTCAGCCAGAAAAACGATGGATAAACTGCACGTCATCAGAACTAAATTTTGCTTTTCAAGAAGTGCACTTAAGAGAATAAAAAGACAGGCCACAGACTGGGAGAAAACATTGCAATTCATATTCTGATAAAAGGTTCTCAACACTTACACATGGAGGGCTGGCCTTGTGGTTCAGCAAACGAAGCTGCCACCTGCAACCCCGGCACCCCATGCTGGAGCACCAGTTTGAGCAGCTCCTGGCTTCAACCAGAACCAGTTCCAGCTACTGCGGCCATTTGGGGAGCGAATCAGCAGACAGAAGATCCCCCCCCCCACCCTGCCTCCCTGCCTCTATCTTTCAAATAAATAATTCTTTAAAAGAAAGAGAAAAGCTCACTCATAGGAATCCAATTAAAAAATTAGGCAAAACATTTGAACAGACACCTCAACAGAAGAATGTACATGGAAGGCAATTAACTACAAGAGAATATGCTCAACATTATTAGCTGTTAGGGTAATGCAAATTAAAGCCACAATGAGGTTGCATTTAATAAAACAGCGAAAATTAAAAATTCAGAAAACATCAAAGGTAGGCAAGGGTGTATTGTAACTGGAATTCTCACGGAAAGCTTGTGGAAATGTACAATCAAGCACAGCCTCTTCTGAATATCAGGTTGGAGGACTTTCAAAAAGTTTAACATACACCTACCTTCTGGCCTAGCCATTGCACTCCTGATTTCTACCAAAGATAAACGAAAACATGTATCTTTACAAAGTCTTGGACACAAATGGTTCATAGCAGCTTTCTTTATTTGTGATAACCAAAATCTTGAAACTCATATGTTATCAACAGGTGAATGGATAAAAGAATTGTGGTATATCTATATAATAGAATGCTATTCTATCATAAACAGGAGTAAACTATTTTACACATATAATAATATGGGATGAATCTCAAAATAATTACACCGAGTGAAAGACATCATGCCCCAAAAAACAGTGCTTTTACACTTAGGTAAAATCCTAGAAAAGGAAAACTAATCTAAAAAGAAAACAGACAAGTAGATTTCTGGGGCTGGTGACAAGGGAAGAGCAGGCTGGGAGGGACTGTGAACTTCTGGGAGTGTGACTGTGTTCATTATATCTGATTGTGATGATTGCTTGACGGGTGCACACTCATCCCTGGTATCCATGGGGGATTGGTTTCTGGACCTCGCCACCGAGGACAGCAAAATCATGGATGCTCCAGTCCCTTGTATGAACCGGTGTAAGATTTGTATGTAAACTCTCCTAGCAGCTGCTTCCACCACATCACTAAAATAGATCTCAGAACCACATGTTCTCTCTAACCAGAGTTTATCTCCCAGTCCAGATAATCTCATTTTTGCCTCAAGCCACTTTCCTCCAAAAACACACTTCTGCGTACACACACACATACATACACACACTTCACCTAGCTGCCTTGCAAAGGGGAAGCCAGGTGAGGGCCCTGACTCCAGTACGAACCTCTCTGAAAGCCCACCTATGACAGGCTATTGGGAAGCCAGGGCCCTTGAGGACACTGCCTGGGGCATATGGGGCCATCCCCTGGCTTCCTGCACTGCTCTCTGATTCTAGAAAGGAGCCTGGGATCCAAGTGAGAAGATGAGAGCCGCGCGTGGACATTCTTTTGCAGCAAATATATGCAGTATTCCTTCTGATCACCATGTCAAGGATCGGTCACCTCTTACAACAATGCCTGTCATCCCGCCAGGACCTCCTGCCCCGCCTCACCTGAGAGCGGTAGCTGTTCCTTCTGTGAACTGGCCCATCCTTCTCAAAACATGGCTCCTCATTTCATCGTCCAGAACCGAGTGCTACCTGGAGCAGAATCCTGGCCTCCAGGTGACTACTTGGATGGGTGTAGACAACAGCTTTTACTAAATGAGTTCAATGACCTTGACTGCAAATAAAAGGCAGGCAGAGGGCAGCTGGACCGTTAAGGGCTACAAGACAAAAACGCAGGTGAAGGCTGGACAAAGTGCCTGGAAGCAGCAGAAAAAAAAAATGATCGTTACTGTCCCGGTGGACAACGCTAGCTGCAGACCCGCTGGGAACAACCAGGAGCAGGCGATGGCAACATCACGGCCACACCTAGGAAGGAGGCCAGAGGCAGGTGCCATCAGCCCTCCGGGGGAGGAGCAAGTACTGTGGCCCCCGCCCCAGGTCACGAGGCCTCCTGGGCCAGACCGGGTCACAGAGTGCTTGGCCTCCACAGTGGCGGCGCACCTGCGAGAAGCGCCAGAGCCAGGTGCCCTCCGCCGTGGGAACGCCGACTCCACCAGCGCCCCACGAGCCGGATGCACGACGGGAGCCCAGAACCCTTTAGGAAGGTCTCGTGTCTCGCTGGTGCGTCGGTCCCAGACCCCTGCCTGACGCGCCTGCGCGGCGGTTTCCTCGCTGCGAGTTGGCGATACCCACGGCGCTTGGCCACAGTCTCGACGCTGCTCGGGCAGTGAGAACTTCAGTGGCTGACCACAGGGGCCACTGCAGGACGGCCCGTGGCGACACAGGTGTTTGGAGCTCCTGCCTGCCCTCCATGCACATAGGATGGGAAAGCTCCATTGCTTGGTTTGCAAGGGTGGCACCCTACAAGGGAACAGCTGTTTGCCACCCTTCTTAAGCCCTCACCATTCCCAGGGCCTTGTCCAGGGGGCTGTGTTGGTGAACATGTGCTCAGCCGCTGTACCCGTGATCCTGTGAGACCTCGTTAACAGCCTGACATACTGAGTGCCACAGACGGAGGCTACAGAGCACGGAATTAGCCCTGTTTCGCGGTTAACACTGAAGGTCACCAGCCAACCACCTTACAACTTAGACTAAACTGTGGAAGGAGGCCGAGGTCTACCCTACAGCCTGCCTCATGGCGGTTATGGTATTGAGCGCTGGAAAGATACCGACCAGAGATCTCGGGTCCCGGAAATGAGGGCTGGGCCTGGAAGACCCTCCCACCCCACTTCCACCCACAAAGGACTACTCCTTCCAGAGTTATGGCAGTTGGGGCTAAATTTAAGGAGAAACCACGCATAGTTTTTGCCCCCAATCCAGCCTCTGTATTGGAGTGGCTTGGACAAGCAGGGTTAAAACCAGAACTGAACCAGATGAAGAGGAACAGCTTGAGCCAGCCTTGCAGCTTTGGATTTAGCTGCACACACACATCCTAAAGAGAAAGACTCAAGAGTCCTAACAGTTCACCCTCATTCAGCCATGGCCAGAGGTGCTCATGGACCCCAAGAACAGAGCCCAGAGGAGACCACATTCACACTTCCTGTAGCCCCACTAGCTCTTCCACCCCAAGACAGGCCAGTCCCAAACCATCAGCAAAGGAAGATCCGGAAGAACAGACTGAGCAAGCTCATGGTGAACTAAGAAAATTAATGGAGAGTGATTAACACCGATGCATTATGGACCATCAAAGGTAAGTTTCCTAAAGCGTTCGGGCTGGAGGGGAAAAGTGTCCTAGGCTTCGCCTCAGTTATGGTTGTCGGGAGCAACAGAAGCAAGGGAACTGTTGTCACCTACAAGGTTAACAGACCAGCCTAGTTACCTGTCCCCTCACCACAGAGCAGACCTCAGCAACCTCCTTTACCCTGGGCATCCCAGCCCACATGGCTGTAGTAGAGAGCTGAAGTAACTATCTAACCTTGACCAAGCAAATCAGAGTCTCTCTCCCAGGAATTTGGAATCAAGTCTGGGCAATTCCAACTCAGTTTGGACTCATCTCTGGCATGGGACCTCTGGCAACTTCTGCCACGGAGAAGCAGGAACGGACAAAGCAGGAACGGAGAAAGCAGGAAAGCTAAGAGGGGTGAAGGGATCCGAACTGAGGGAAGAGCGGAGACTGAGCATGCGTTTGCTGCCTGTTCTTCCCGACTGCTTGGGTTTTCCAGGTTCCAGAACCCCCTGTCTGCCTTCTTGCCCTTGGATGCCAGAATCTAAGGGAATCCTTAGAATCAATTAAGTATATTTAGTTCATTCAAGTAAGCTTTTACTGTTTGTAGATGGATTTCCCCAATAGTATACTTAACGAAGTCACTGGTAAAGATAAAAGTCTAGAGACTAGGAGCTGGTGCCGTGGCGCACTAGGTTAATCCTCTGCCTGCAGCACTGGCATCTGTGGGGAGCAACCCGGACTGGACTAAGTTACTGGAATTAAGACTTATTCTATGCATCTGCTCTCCCACAGTATGGCGCTGGGAGAGGAGAAAACAGCTTCTACGCAGCTGCCTCTTGCCGACTTGAGTGATGACCTCCAGGAGCTGATCCTGCTCCTGATTGGAGGAGAGCAGTGTACTCAGCGTGTGGGCAGCCGAGTTGGGATTGGCGGAGGAGGACTATAAAGGAGGAGAGAGACGGCATGCACCAGGAACATCTAAGGGGAACATCTGAGGGAACACCTGTGCAGCCCCCGAGAGAGCCGGCCGGCGGTGTGCCGCTCCCCCGCAGAAGTGGGGAATGTGGCAGGGGGAACCGCCCTTCCATGGAGGTGGAAGGGTCGGTAGCCAACCCGGGAAGAACCAGCAGCGAACCCGGGGAGGGTCGAGCAGACAAAAGAACAGCGCAGGGTCCTGTGTCGTTCCTCCACGAAGAGGGGGAGCGACAGAATCCCATATGGGCGCCAGATTCTAGTCCCGGTTGCTCCTCTTCCAGTCCAGCTCTCTACTGTGTCCCAGGAAAGCAGTGGAGGATGGTGCAAGTGCTTGGGCCCCTGCACCTGCATGGGAGTCCCGGAAGAGGCACCTGGCTCCTGGCTTTGGATCGGCGTAGCTCCAGCTGTTGCGGCCATTTGGGGGGTGAACCATCGGATGGAAGACCTTTCTCTCGTCTCTCTCTCTCACTGTCTGTAACTCTACCTATCAAATAAATTAAAAATCTTAAAAAAAAAGTCTTGAGACTAAACAACTCAAGGACTATACACTTAAAACCCTTTCCAGAAGGAAGTGGGCAGTCTTTATGCAAATCTTAAAACTAGCAAGTAGAAGAGGATATGAACTGTTTTTCTCACAATGTTTCTGACCCCCAATATGTAGGCACACAACAAATTATCCAACCCTCTGGACATCATGTGGGTGTCTGACAATTTGATTGGGGGACTAACCGCTTAGAGTTAGTGTCAGACTCCACAGCTAAAGGGCTCAGTCACCCCAAGACTGCCCCCATGTCAGATGCCAACTGCAAGTCCCAAGCCACCTGTTCACCCCTCCTGGGCTTGAGAGTTGGCTAAAATGGCTCACAGAATTGAAGAGGGCACTTACTATAACTGGCTTATTATAAAGGATGCAACTCAGGAACAGCCTAATGGAAGAGATGTGTGGGGCAAGAACGGGAGCAGGTACCCGCTCCAGGTGCACCTTGATGTGTTTACCAAGCCAGAAGCCTTCTGAGTCCTGTGTTGAGGGCTTTTATGGAGGTTTCAAGGGTGCTGAATTCAACCTCCAGCCTCTATCTCCTCCCAGAGGTTGCAGAGGCTGGGGCTGAAACTTCCAACTCTCTAATCGTGCATTGGCCTTGGAACTGCTTCCCCTAGCTACCTAGAGTCTTCAGTCACCAGTCACTTGTTAGCAGAGGAACACACTTATCTTGTGGAGATTCTAAGGGTCTTCAGCAGCTCTTTTATCAGGAGCCAGGAACCAATATCAAAAATACAACTGAGGGGGCCGGTGCTGTGGTGCAGCAGGTTAATGCCCTGGCCTGAAGCACCTCAATCCCAAATGGGCACCGGTTTGAGACCTGGCTGCTCCACTTCCAATCCAGCTCTCTGCTATGGCCTGGAAAAGCAGTAGAAAATGGCCCAAGTCCTTGGGCCACTGCACCCATGTAGGAGTCCTAGAAGAAGCTCCTGGCTCCTGGCTTCAGTTAGGTGCAGCTCCAGCCATTGTTGCCAATTGGGGAGTGAACCATCAGATGGAAGACCTCTCTCTCTGTGTCTGTGTCTGTGTCTGTGTCTGTGTCTGTGTCTCTGTCTCTGTCTCTGTCTCTCTCTCTCTGTGTAACTCTGACTTTCAAATAAAAATAAATATTTAAAAAAAAAACTGAGGACTCTTATATCACTCAAGAAATTATAAGGAATTTTAGGAGCTCTGTACCAAAAACTGGGAAGACAAATATATACATGTTTTAATGTATCACACCATAGGTTGGGGGGTGCAGGGAGCCAGTTTGCTTACATATAACCATTTCACTTACAGAGAAAATAGAAAGTCCTCGAAAGAACACTTTGTGATGTATGAGTTTATATTTACACATCTGTCCCCACCGTGAGCCACTTGTCAAGAAGCACTTGAGTATACTACATGTCAGACAACCTGGCAACATTAGTCCCTGCATTCAAAGTGCCAGATTATTTACCTGTTTCCAGTACTTACTAGAAGTGCTGAGCAGGGTGTATAATAACTTTTTTGGGGGGTGTATAATAGCTTAAGGAAAAATCGGAAGTGTGTGAATGCTGAATGCCTGTTGAGTGAACAAATAAGTGAGAAAATAAATCACCAGTTAGAAACCCTTAAATCAATCTCTTGACCCTGAGACCTGGAGCAAATCCATTTACAGAGGGTCCCCAAGTCAGCAATGGTCTGACTTAAGGTTTCCCAACTCACTACTGGGCAGCACTAGTGCACTGAGCCTCCCAGTTAGCTGTGAAGTGACACATAGCCAGTGCTGTACGCTGTTCTGTAGTGAAAGTCACCTAGATAACCAGCACTTTATTAAACAGGCTTTGTGTTGGATGGTTTTGCCCAGCTGTAGGCTGATGTGTTGGGAGAACAGTTAGGGCAGGTGGAACTAAGTTACAACCTTCAGTAGGTTAGCTGTAGTACATACATTTTCAATTTATGCTGAGTTTATCAGGGCATAACGTCACTATAAGTCAAGGAACTATGTAATTTTTCCCTGCTGTCCATGTTGTCTTATCTCAAAATCTCCTGTCCTCTAAACCACACTTAGAAGTTCCCTCTTCCTTTTTTTTTTGTCAGTTTAATTTCTTCTTTTTTTTTTTAACTTTTATTTAATGAATATAAATTTCCAAAGTACAGCTTATGGATTACAATGGCTTTCCCCCCCCATAACTTCCCTCCCACCCGCAACCCTCCCCTTTCCCGCTCTTTCTCCCCTTCCATTCACATCAAGATTCATTTTCAATTCTCTTTATATACAGAACATCAGTTTAGTATATATTAAGTAAAGATTTCAACAGTTTGCACCCACATAGAAACACAAAGTGAAAAATACTGTTTGAGTACTAGTTATAGCATTAAATCACAATGTACAGCACATTAAGGACAGAGATCCTACATGAGGAGTAAGTGCACAGTGACTCCTGTTGTTGACTTAATAAATTGACACTCTTGTTTATGGCGTCAGTAATCACCCTAGGCTCTAGTCATGAGTTGCCAAGGCTATGGAAGCCTTTTGAGTTTGCTGACTCTGATCATATGTAGACAAGGTCATAGTCAAAGTGGGCAAAAAATTCTCTGAATGTATTTATGTCCACATGATGACAGAGAAACCACATTCAGTGTCACATTCCTCCATTCTGACTGCTTCCCTTAGCAGTTACTCAGCGTTCTCTGCATAATCTGGAAGCTTTAACGATAGCTACGAAATTAATTTTAGTGGATCTTGGTTTTTTTTCTTCTCCTAAATTCCACATTTTGTACAAAATATATCAGGAGGGGGGGCGGCATTGTGGCGCAGCGGGTTAACGCCTTGGCCTGAAGCACCAGTATACCATATGGGTGCCAGTTTGAGACCCAGCTGCTCCACTTACAATCCAGCTCTCTGCTATGGCCTGGAAAAGCAGTAGAAGATGGCCCAAGTCCTTGGGCCCCTGCCCCGATGTGGGAGACCCAGAAGAAGCTCCTGGCTCCTGGTTTCGGATCAGCACAGCTCTAGCCATTGAAGCCAATTGGGGAGTGAACCAGCGGACAGAAGACCTCTCTCTCTCTTTCTGCCTCTCCTCTCTCTGTGTAACTCTGACTTTCAAATAAATAAATAAACCTTTTTTAAAAAAGTAATCAAGGATGAAAATAAAGAAAGATCCCCAACATCTCACCAGCCATCTGAATTTCTGCTTGTGGTACGTGTGCTGTGGCACAGCAGGTTAAGCCGCCCCTTGGGATGCCCACATTCTATTGGAGTACCAGTTCAAGTCCCGGCCCTTCCACTTCACATCCAGCTTCCTGCTAATACACCTGGGAAAGCAGCAGATGATGGCTCAAGCAGTTGGGTCATTGCTACTACATGGAGACCCAGATGGAGTTCCTGGCTCCTGGCTTCACCCTGGCTCAGATTTAGCTGTTGCAGGCATTCGGGGAGTGAACCACTGAATGGAAGATGTCTCTCCATCTCTCCCTGCCTTTCAAATAAATAAAACTTAAAAACAATTCTCCCTGCTGAGGGAACTTTTCAGAGTGAAGATAACTTTCTATATCTTGATTACACAACTGTATTCATTTGTCAAAACTTAGCAAACTGCACATTTTGAAAGGGTGAGTTTTATGTTTAAAATATTTCTCAAAAAAATTTAAGTGTGTGCCACAATAAACCTAACCAAAATAAACATTTCTCTGTGCCCCCCTTGTAGGCATAATTTTTGGTGCCAACATATAGTGTATGTACCATTTTCTTAGTACTATATTCCCATGCAACTTTTAAAAATGTCTTTCCAGGAGTGGACATTGTGGTGCAGTGGGTTAAGTCACTGCTTGGGATGCCCGCAAACCACATCAAGCTGCCTGGTTCAAGTCTCAGCTGCTCTGCTTCTGATCCAGCTTCCTGCTCATGAACCCTGGGAGGCAGCAGATGATGACTCAAGTACTTGGGTCTCCACCACGCCCGGGAGAGATACGGTGGATTTCCAGGCTCCTGGCCTCAGCCTGAGCCAGCCCTGGCTGTTGTGGGCACTCTGAGCCAGCAGATAGAAGATCCTTCCATCTCTCTGCTGCCTGCCTGCCTGCCTGAATCTCTGTCATCTGTCTCTCTGTCGTGCTGCTTTTCAAAACAAACAAATAAGCGAACACCAAAAAATCGCTTTAAGAAATCAACATCTTACCATGTCTCTACAACTGTCCTGGAGCAGTGACTCTGAAAAGGATCACTAGCCCCCACACAGCTGACATCTACCATATCAGACTGCACAGTCGGGAACACTGCCATCACAGCGAGTTTTATGGGACAGTGATGGTTTCCAGCCTTTGCCAGGCTGAACAGACAGCGCGCAGCAGTGGGAAGGGCAGCACCGATACCGCAGGAAGGCTGCTGGGAAGCGGTCCCCAGGGTTCAAGATGACCCGAAGTGCTGAAGCCAAGCTAAAACCTGATTAGGGGCTGGTGCTGTGACGCAATGCGTTAAAGCCCTGGCCTGTAAGGCCAGCATCCCATATGGGCACTCCCTCCTCCACTTCCGGTCCAGCTCTCTGCTATGGCCTGGGAAAGCAGTAGAAGATGGCCTTGGGCCCCTGCACCTGTGTGGGAGACCCTGAAGAAGCTCCTGGCTCCTGGCCTCGCATCAGCTCAGCTCTGCACCGTTGCAGTCATTCGGGGAATGTACCAGCCAATGGAAGACCTCTTTCTCTCTTTCTCTGGCTCTACCTCTCTCTGTAACTCCTTCATATAAATGAAATAAATATTTTTAAAAAATTGATAGTAGGAGGGAGCCAGTGCTGTGGCATGGTGAGCTAAGCCTGTGCGGTGCTGGCATCCCATATGGGCACCAGTGCATGTCCTGGCTGCTCCTCTTCCCATCTAGGTTTCTGTTTATGGCCTGGGAAAGCAGTGGAAAATGGCTTAAGCACTTGGGCCTCTGCACTGACGTGGGAGACCCCTAGGAAGCTCCTGGCTTTGGATCAGCCCAGCTGTGACCATTGTGGCTATTAGGGGAGTGAACCAGCAGATGGAATCTCACTCCCTCTGTCTTTCAAAATAAATAAATAAATAAATAGTGTAAAAAACACAACTTCTTACTATATTGTAGTTGTGTTTTAAATTGACCAACAGAAGCCTATTTTCATTATAAGAGTTTGAAAACCTTAAACTTTACAAAGAAAAATGACAGAAAATGAAATGATTGGTCTTCTACAGCTTGAAGCTGAAGCTGTACCAAGTGACCCTACAACAGCCATGTAACAGGGAAAACTCTTTTCATGCTAAATCATGAAAGGGGGGGGGGAGGCAACGCTGGGAGGGGTATGGTTGGGTCTTCTGCTCACCTGTGCAACACCTCTCAGAACGTCTCCCCCACAGGTGCTCAGTGATCTGAGCCCCCTGGGGCTTCCCGTAGTTCCAGCTGGAGTATCAGATCTGGTCTTGGGAGTGGAACTGCTACTGAAGAAGAAAAGGGACAGACAGCCGACTCCCCAGGTGCCTCCTCTGCTTTGACGAAGAAGGACGTGGACTGAGGCCAGAGAGGACAGAATCAGCTCTAAGCTTACTCTGCTCTCTGCTGAAGAGGAAAGAAAGCCCCACAGTTTCTGGAGGTGCGGCCATGGGGGTTCTGGAAGACACTTACACACAGAAGATGGGGAATGGGAAACCTGGAGGGATGAACATGGAGCTCTAGGAAACTTAATTTTTTAATATAAAAATTTATTTTATTTGAAAGGCAGAGTTACAGAGAGAAAGGGAGCAAGTCTCCCATCTACTAGCTTACCCCCCCCCCCAAATGGCCTCAATGGCCGGAGCTGGGCCAGACTGAGGCCAGGAGCCAGGAGCTTCTTCTAGGTCTCTCACATGGGTAGCAGGGGCCCAGGGACTTGAGACATCTTCCACTGCTTCTCCAGGTGCATTAGCAGGGAGCTGGATTAGAAGTAAAGCAGCCAGGAATCATATCAGCACCCACATGGGATGCCGGTGTCACAGGCGGAGGCTTAACCCGCTATGCCACAGCGCTGGCCCCATCAGTTCTTTCTGTGCCCAGAGCAAGACCCCTTGCAATACAGTCCCCATCAGGAATCAGGGGAGAGTTGAGTCCTGTTAAAAATCAAAATGACCCAGATCTTTCTCCATCTAGTTACTTCTGGAACCGGGGATGGAAGACCTCAGCTTGTGCAGCATATGTATGGAGGCTCCAGGAGCCCCTCGGAGGCAAAAGCTGAGCTCCAGAGAGGAAAGAGACCTTACCCAGGGAAGGGATGCTTGCGGGATTCTCCAGCATCATCTCCCTGTACAGGGGCCATCCTGGTCCACTGATCCTGGGTGAAGTACATAGCCACGTTCTTAAGGGTCACTGCCTCCCAAAACCACACTCCTGCTCAAGCCCTGCCTGAGAGCAGAGGGAGGGATCTGCATTCCAGGGAAGGGGTAAATCTACTGGGATCCATGAAATGTCCTGCTGTAAGAGTCAGACTCCTTAGAGGCCAGTCCCATCTCCAATTCTCATCACCTGTGAGGTCTTCAATGGGATACTTAACTCTTTAGTGCCTCAGTCACCTCACTTAAGAAACTGAATAGTAATGCCTATCTTAGTGGGCTCTTGTATGCATGGAATGAGTTAACTACGTGTAACCACTAAAAAATTCCCTGGCACATCCTGTCATCTAAATCTGAGTACTTACTACAACCTCAGGGGTTGGTACAACTTCTTAGAACATCCCAAATGACAAATGAAATTACAGCAAAGACTGACAGGTGTATGCGTGTGTGTGTGTGTGTGTGTGCGCGTGCCCTTTCTTCCTTATTAATGGAACCCTTATCTTATTTAAAGTTGCACCCAGCCCTGGCAACTAAATGAAGTCAATGAGAATCCAGTGTAAATACTTCTGGGAAGGTTCCTAGAAGATAACGAACTCAACTGACAGGTTCACCTTTTTGTGGCATCTCTTCTTCTAGCTGGAAGGCACCCGTTCTGGCTGGAAATCAAGCAGCCACCTGGAACCACAAGATAACCCAGGGCCAGTGCTAGGATGGTAGAGCAGAAAGAGCCTGAACACATGAGAATAATGGAGTCAGCACGCTTGCGCTGCACTGATTCCCTAGCCTGCTACTGCATGGGAGAGAAGCCTCTATCTAGTTTAAGCCAGTGTCCTTGGGGACTCACTTAGTGGAACCTTATCCCGAGTGACTACAGTATTTCAGGCAAAGCACCAAGACAGAATGGATGCCCCTGCAGATGTTTTCCTGACCTGTAGGAACTAATTTTGACTGAAGTACTCAACAAAAGTGGGTGGTCCAGTATCCATGAACAGGAGCAACAGACACGTACACTGCTTCTCAGACTCCAGGATGGAGCTCTCGCACTATAGTACCCAGGACACTGGAGAAGCAGACTCACCCTCTACCATCAAACTCAGGAAGGACAGCTGCTGCCAATGCTACATGAATTCATGCCAACCAAGGACACAGGTCCACAGAGGCTAGGCTGCACCTCTGTAATAGGCCAAAGGCATACACTTCAGCCCCAGACTCAGCATTTCTCCAAGCAAACAGCTCCCTCATCAATCCACACCTTCCACAGGTTCCCAGTTTGGCCTCCACTGTACTCTAACTGGGTCATCTGCAGGGCAAACTCCTCCTCCTAGCAGGACCTGTCCAGTCTCTCTGGAGGGTCTTCCTCTTTATATTGCAATGCAGACTAGCACTCCTCAGTGTCGCTCCCCCTCTTCATGGAGGAACGACACTAAACCCTGCCTAGGCTTCATATCCGAGTCACGGCACCATTATGTCGCTCCCCCTCTTCGTGGAGGAACGACACAGGACCCTGCGCTGTTCTTTCGTCTGCTCGGCCCTCCCCGGGTTTGCTGCTGGTTCTTCCCGGGTTGGCTACCGTCCCTTCCACCTCCGTGGAAGGGCGGTTCCCCCTGCCACATTCCCCACTTCTGCGGGGGAGCGGCACACCGCCGGCCAGCTCTCTCGGGGGCTGCACAGGTGTTCCTTCAGATGTTCCCCTTGGATGTTCCTGGTGCATGTTGTCTCTCTCCTCCTTTATAGTCCTCTTCCGCCAATCCCAACTCTGCTACCCACACGCCGAGTACACTGCTCTCCTCCAATCAGGAGCAGGTCCTGCTGTTTATTGGTTGAACTGGAGGCAGCTGTGTAGAAGCTGCTTCTCCCTTCTCAGCGCCATATTGTGGGAGAGCAGATGCATAGAATAAGTCTTAATTCCAGTAACTTAGTCTAGTCCGAGTTGCTCCCCACACTCAGATTTTAACTGGGCCCTCAATTCCCCAGATCTTGTATAAAGTGTGGATTCTGATCCAGGAGGTCTGGGGTGAGGCCTGAGATTCTGTCTTGCAAACTGGACCCTGGTAAGGCCCAAGCTGTTCATTTATGGACCACATTTCTAGTGTTCCCAGATGTAGAGTGAGCATTCTCCTTGTCCGAATGTTGTTGATGGAGGCAAGGCCAAGCATGGAACTGGCCGCTGGGCCTGAACTGAACTTCCCTATTTGTTAAAAATGAGGGAAGCTGGAGACAGCTCAGCTCACCTGGGGCCACGCTGTGTGGCTCCAAGCTGATGGCCACTGGCTTCATGCACTGCTTGTTTGGGGAAGCAAGATCCTACAGAGCTAAGAGGAGAGAGAAAACAATGAGACCAATCTTTCCCACACTCACCATCCTCTCGGTCTCCTGCCACTGTCCCGGAAAGAGATTTTCTCAGTACACTCTGGCTGTGTACTCAACCACAGATTCAGGTGCAAACGCTCCCTGTGTGCAACCTCCTGAAGAAGCCACAAATTCTGAGAAACATCTGTGCAGCGAGAGTCAAGAACTGTAGGGCGCCCTTGGCTTTTAAGACAATCTTTGGGGCCAGTGCTGTGGTGCCAGCATTCTACATGGAGGGCAGTTCCAGTCCCGGCTGCTCCACTTTCAATCCAACTCCCTTAGGATGAGCCTGGGAAAACAGGGGAGATGGCCAGGGAGGGAGGGAGGGAAGAAAGGAAGGAAGAATCAATCCTTGCTCCCACTAGGAAAGAATGCATTATTACTCAGTCGTTTGTACGGAATGCTTCTAGAGATCACATGAGCAGCTGGAGACCAAGAGGGACCACGGGGACCCCTGGACCCAACGCAAGTGGGATCCGGCCCGTGCTCAATATCCCTGAGAGCGATGCTGACCCGAGACCCGACTGCGGTCTGCACCCCGCACCACTGGAAGCAGACGACCCCCGCCTCACGGGCCCCCAGCCCTGAGTGCCCAAGCCCTCAGGCCGGCTCTTCAGGGCAGCGGGGTGGACCGCGGTTCTGCCGGCAGGGGATCCACGAGGCCGGAACTCCGCACCTCCCGCACACAGAGCCGGGAAAAGGAGACCGGAGCCCAGCGCGGAAGCAGTCCGGGGCCTCTCTAGGAAACCGGGAGGCCGGCCCTTCTCATGCTTCCGGCAGCCGGACCTGCGCCCCGGCCACTGCTCGGCCCTGGCCCGGCCCGGCTGCCGGTGGCTTCTTTGTGCCTAGCGTCTCAGCCCCGCACCTAGACGCTAAGCTGGTCGTGGACGGCGAGTGCGCGCCCCACGCCCCTCCTAACGGCCTGATCTGGCTGGGCACCCGACGAATTAAATCCGCCACGCGATTTCTCGGCTGAGGGAGGCACTGCTGGCAGCTTCTGGTTCTGCATCCTAAGTCAGCACTGGTCTTGGAACGGGCCGGTGGTGCCTCCTGCTGTTCAGGCGCCGGGCCGGCAGCTGCGAGCCACAGAACTGCGCGTTAAGCTGCTCGGGGCGGACGGACAGAAGGTACAGGCGTTGGTTTAATTCTGTAGGGCGGTGGAATGGTCTAAATAGAGGGTGTATGACTTCCAAGCCAGTTAAAGAAACAAAAGGCAGCAATACAGGGAAGGAGAACGAAATACACCAAAAGAGGGTGGCAAATGGAAAAATACAAAGTCAGATGACAGGGAGAAGTCCACATCTAGGCAGAATGTAATGCACTGTAAATGGGTTGCATTAATGGGTGAAGACAGATTGGGTTTATGAAAACAAAGGCTGTTTGTAAGTGTGCACCAAAAACAATAAAAATGACAATGCTTTTAAAAAGGAGAGAAAATTAGCTAAAAATACAATACAAAAATTTTTCAGTAATTTCAGATATTTGAATAATTATTAACAGGATTGATATACCCTGCAAGAACTGAATATACATTTTTTTAAAGATTTATTTGTTTACTTGAAAGGCACAGTTACAGAGAGGCAGAGAGAGAGAAATCTTCCATCCACTGGTTCACTCCCCAAATGGCTGCAATGGCCAGAGCTGAGTGGATCCAAAGCCAGAACCAGGAGATTCTTCTGGGTCTCCCACTTGGGTGCAGGGGCCCAAGGCCATTTTCTGCTTCCCTAGGCCATAGCAGAGAGCTGGATCGGAAGTGGAGCAGGCAGGACTCGAACTGGTGTCCAAATGGGATGCTGGCACTGCAGGTGGTGGCTTTACCCGCTATGGAACAGCACCGGCCCCCATTCTTTGTTTTAACATATTCATTTGAGAGGCACAGTGACAGAGAAATAAAGAGAGAGAGAAAGATCTTCTATCTACTGGTTTACTCCCAAAATGGCCCCAACAGCCAGGGCTAGTCCAAATGGAAGTCAGGAGCCCAGAACTTCCTGGTGTCCCATGTGGGTGGCAGGGGCCCAAGTACGTGGGCCATCTGCTGCTGCTGTCCCAGGTGCAACAGCAGCAAGCTAGATAGGAAGCAGAGCCGCCAGGACTGGAACTGGCACTCCAGTACGGGATGCCAGTGTCACAAGCAGTGGCTTAACACACTGTACCACAAGCCTGCCCCAGATGACATGCTGTTACAGAAAATCCTCGAGTCCATAAAAAAAAAAAAGCTGATAAATGAATTCAGTAAAATTGGAAAATACAAAATCAGCATGCCAAAATAAGTACTGTTACTACACACTAATAAATTACCGAAAAAGAAAATGAAACAATCCAACTAAAAACAGCATAAAAAATTAAGTTTAGCCAAGGAGATGAAAGATCTGTATGCTGAAAACTATAAAACATTAATGAAAGAAATTGAAGAAGACATATGTAAATGAAAAGCCAATGTTCAAATATTAGAATAATATTGTTAAATTGTCCATATGACCCAAAGAAATTACAGATTTGATGCAATCCTTATCAAAATTCTAATGGCATTTTTCACAAGAATAGAGAAAACAATTTAAAATTCATATGGACCCACAAAAGATCCCCCCAAAAAAGCCAAGGCAGCAGATGATGGCCCTGCCACCCATGTGAGAGACCCAGATGAAGCTCTTGGCTCTTGAATTCAGTGTGGCCCAACACTGGCCATTGCGGCCATCTGTGGAGTGAACCAGGGGATGGGAGATCTCTTTCTCTCTCTTTCTGTAACTCTTTCAAATAGTTTTTGTCGCTCCCCGTCTTCGTGGAGGAACGACACAGGACCCTGCGCTGTTCCTCTGTCTGCTCGGCCCTTCCTGGGTTTGCTGCTGGTTCTTCCCGGGTTGGCTACCGTCCCTTCCACCTCCGTGGAAGGGCGGTTCCCCCTGCCACATTCCCCACTTCCGCGGGGGAGTGGCACACCGCCGGCCGGCTCTCTCGGGGGCTGCACAGGTGTTCCTTCAGATGTTCCCCTTAGATGTTCCTGGTGCATGTTGTCTCTCTCCTCCTTTATAGTCCTCTTCCACCAATCCCAACTCTGCTACCCACACGCCGAGTACGCTGCTCCCCTCCAATCAGGAGCAGGTCCTGCTGTTTATTGGTTGAACTGGAGGCAGCTGTGTAGAAGCTGTTTCTCCCTTCTCAGCGCCATATTGTGGGAGAGCAGATGCATAGAATAAGTCTTAATTCCAGTAACTTAGTCTAGTCCGAGTTGCTCCCCACAGTTTTATTTTAAAATATTTATTTAAATATTTTATATAATGTTTATATATTTTATATTATATATTTATAAATACAAATGGCCAACAGGTATATGAAAATAAGCTCAACACCACTAATTATCCAGGAAATGTACATTAAAACCACAGTGAAATGTCCCCTGAAAGCTGTTAGTATGTCTGTTATCAAAAAGATAGGAGGTGTTGATGAGGCTGTGGAGAAAATAGAATCTTTGTACACTGTTCATGGCACTAAAAATGAGGGCACCCTTCATGAAAAATGGTATGGAGATGCCATAGAAAATTAAAAAGTAAAACTACCATATGATCTAGAAATTGTAAGTATCCAAAGAAAATAAAATTACTCTTAAAGTGCTATCTGTAGTCCCAAGTTCACTGAAGCAGTATTCACAACAGGGAATCAACCTCAGTGTTTATCAATGAGTGAATGAAAATCAATGTGAGATATTTCTTCTTTGAAAAAAGGGAGAATCCCATCATTTGCAGCAACATGCATGGACTGGAGGACATTATGCTAAGTGATATAAGCCAGGCTCACAAAGCCAAATACTGCACCATCTCACTTAGATGTGGAATCTTCGAATAAGCTGAAATCATAACAGCAGGGAATAAAATGGTGGTTTCCAGGGGGCTAGAGTGGGAGAATGGAGAGAAACTGGTCAGAGAGCACAAAGTTTCATTAGATAGGATGAGAAAATCAAAATAAAGAAATGCAAAAATAAGCTTTTCAAAAGAAAAGAAAACTAAATGTGTTAAAGATATAAGAAATAAATATCACTAATTGTTGACCATCTGGTAACTATGTTAAAGAACACACACTCAGAATTTAACATAAGACTTTGTCATTACACTTCATCTTAGCCAAACGCCAAGAAGCGAAAAGACTTTGTCATTATAAAATGTCCACCAGAAGAAGGGGATTCTTGTGAGCCACAGGCTGGATAATCGCACTCCTATTCAGCACAGCACAGTTTTAGAACTGGTTTCAAATAGAAGTATTAAATGAGGCAGGCCTTTTTCAAAGATTGTCCTGAAGGACTTGTGCGTGAAGGTGTGGGAAATAAGATCTTGGACTAATGGGAGAGGGCAAAAATCAAAGCAACTGTTTTTTTTTTTTTTTTAAAGATTTTATTTATTTATTTGAGAGGTAGGGTTACAGACAGGGAGAGGGAGAGACAGAAAGGTCTTCTATCTGCTGGTTCACTCCCCAAATGGCCACAACAGCCAAAGCTGGCCCAATCTGAAGCCAGGAGCCATGGATTTCTTCTGGGTCTCCCACACAGGCACAAGGGCCCAAGCACTTGGGCCATTTTCTACTGCTTTTCCAGGCCACAGCAGAAAGCTGGATCGGAAGAGGAGCAGCAGAGACACAAACTGGTGCCCATATGGGATGCCAGTGCGGCAGGCAGAGGCTTAGCTCACTATGCCATAGTGCCGGCCCCAAAGTGGCTATTTCCAAGAAGGGACAAAAATATACATTTGAGGGGCCGGTTGTGTGGCACAGTGGGTTAAGCTGCACTTGAGATGCCAGCATCCCATACTGGAGTGCTGGTCAAGTCCCAGCTACACTGCTTTTGATGCAGCTTCCTGCTAATGTGCCTGGGAATGTAGCAGAAGATGGTCTAAGCACAAGCCCCTTCCATCCATCTGGGAGACTCGGATGGAGTTCCTGGCTTCTGGCTTTGGCCTGGTCCAGACTTGGCTGTTCTAACAATTTGGGGAGCGAACTAGCAAAAAAACACTCTCTCTCTGCCTCTCTCCATCTCTCCCTTTCTTCGTTGCTCTGCCTTTCAAGTAAATAAATAAATATCTCCTTAAAAGAAGTTGCATAATTTGTTCAGTAAGACATCTAAAGATCTACCAATTTATTTAGACTTCGCCTATTGACATGTAATAGCACTTTACAAGTATTGTGGAGAAATTGTTTTTTATCATCATCCACATACAAAAATCTAAGAAAATCAACTAAAAAAAACACTAGTAAGACAATAACAGAGTTCAGCAATGTGACACAAACATTTAATACAAAAATTCATAGCCTTCTTATATTTATCAATGTCCAGTTAGAAAAGGTCCTAGGTACTAATCCTACTTCAATACCACTAGGAATAAGCCCAGACAGAAAGACACACATGGGCGTACACATACAAATTATAAAGTAATTGCTAATTGGAGATACATCATGTCCCTAGATAGAACTAGCTCTGCAAAGATGTTGAATATTTGGTCCCCTAACACATCTATGAATTCAATGCAACCTCAAAATCATAGAACTGAGACCACCGCCTGCAATGCCGGCATCCCATATGGGCTCCAAGTTCAAGCCCCGGTTGCTCCACTTCTGATCCAGCTCTCTGCTATGGTCTGGGGGAAAGCAGAGATGGCCCAAGTCTTGGCCATCTACTTAGGAGACCCAGAAGCAACTCCTGGCTCTTGGCTTCAGATCAGCCCAGCTGTGGCCATTGCGGCCACCTGGGGAGTGAACCAGCTGATGGAAGACCTTTCTTTCTGCCTCTGTAACTCTGCCTTTCAAATAAATAAATAAATCTTTTCTTAAATAGGACTTAACTGACATGCTACTTCTAAATCTTATCTGAAAAACAAAATAGAAGAAACTTAAATATTTAAAGTAGGGGTTACCATTGTAGTGTAGCAGATTAAGCCTCTGCCTGTGACACTGGCATCCTCTGTGGGTGCCGGTTTGAGTCCTGCCTGCTCCACTTTCTGTCCCGTTCCCTGCTAACGTCCCTGGGAAAGCAGTGCAGGCTGACCCAAGTACTTGGGCCCCTGCCACCCACATGGGAGACCCAGATGAAGGTCATGGCTTCTGACTTTGGCCTGGACCAATCCTGATCGCTGCAGCCATTTGGGAAGTAAACCAGTGGATGGAAGATGTTGGCCTCCATCTCGCCCCCTCTCTTTCAAAAACGAATCTTAAAAAACAAAAGAATCAGCCGGCGCCGCGGCTCACTAGGCTAATCCTCTGCCTAGCGGCGCCGGCACACCAGGTTCTAGTCCCGGTCAGGGCGCCGGATTCTGTCCTGGTTGCTCCTCTTCCAGGTCAGCTCTCTGCTGTGGCCAGGGAGTGCAGTGGAGGATGGCCCAGGTGCTTGGGCCCTGCACCCCATGGGAGACCAGGAAAAGCACCTGGCTCCTGGCTCCTGCCATCGGTTCAGCGCGGTGCGCCGGCCGCGGCGGCCATTGGAGGGTGAACCAACGGCAAAAGGAAGACCTTTCTCTCTGTCTCTCTCACTGTCCACTCTGCCTGTCAAAAAAAAAAAAAAAGAATCTCAGAGACTTGTCCTAATGGCTATCTAAAGAGAACATAAAGCTAATTAGTGTATTGGGTCAGGAAAATGGAAGTAAGATACTTTTTAACACGTCAACTGATACATATTTAAGAAATAATATAGGGAGTTCAACACTGCTAGGCAGTAATGTCTTCATTCACTGCTGATGGAAGTTTAAATTTGCAGAGAAGGAAGTATGAACAAGGATGACCACTTACACCATTGTTTCGAGAAAAGCAGGATTTATTTAACTTGGAAACCTCCTGCCAAAGTGGCCGCGGGGTCCCAAGAAGGGAAGACCCTGAAACACTGCTTAAATGGAAAAGCCGATGACAAAAAGTCAAAGGAAAAGCCCTAACGAACAACAGATCACACGAACTTTTATACTGTGGATTACTATGCAGATATATGTATTCATATATAAATAGATACATTAACAGGGGCTGTCACAATTGTGTCAACTTGCCCAGGCTGGTAAAACATTTCTGGGTGTCTGAGAGTACTTCTGTAAGGGATTAGCATTTAATTGGTAGACTGAGTGAAGGTCACCCTCATCAGTGCAGATGGCCCCTTCCAATCTGTTGAGGGTCTGCACAGGACAAAACTTTAAAGGCCAGGTAACTGGCCTGAGCTGGTACGTCCACTTTCTCCTGCTCCTGGACGTGGGTGCTCCTGGTTCTTGGGCCTTGGAACTCTGATTGGAATTTACATCACGGGCCCCTCTGAGTCTCAGACATTTGGACTTGGGACTGCATAGCAACAGCAACTTTCCTGGTTCAGCTTATAGACGGCAGACCATGGGACTCCCTGGCACCGATCATCACAGCACCCGATACCTATAGATCTCCTTATCTAGCTTATTGGTCCTGCTTCTCTGCAGAACTGGAACTTAGCAATCTCCAGAATATATTTACAGAAAAAAAGCAAACTGCAGAGTATATACAGCCTATATTTGTTTAGAAACAAACGATGTCAACATTTTTATGTGAATACACAAGAGCACTTTAAAAAAAGTTCAGACAATGGAATTACATGTTGGTGCCCCCAGTTTTGTAGCCCATGGCTTTTTCATGGTTTGCATTGTCCATGAACTTTCTGAATACCCCTTTTATGGAGATTGTCGCTCCCCCTCTTCGTGGAGGAACGACACTAAGCCCCTGCGCTGTTCTTTCATCTGCTCGGCCCTCCCCGGGTTTGCTGCTGGTTCTTCCCGGGTTGGCTATTATCCCTTCCACCTCCGTGGAAGGGCAGTTCCCCCTGGCCACATTCCCCACTTCCGCAGGGGAGCGGCACACCGTCGGCCGGCTCTTCTCGGGGGCTGCACAGGTGTTCCTTCAGCTAGATGTTCCTGGTGCATGCCGTCTCTCTCCTCCTTTATAGTCCTCCTCCGCCAATCCTAACTCGGCTGCCCACACGCCGAGTACGCTGCTCTCCTCCAATCAGTAGCAAGTCCTACAGTTTATTAGTTGAACTGGAGGCAGCTGTGTGGAAGCTGTTTACTTCTCTCCCAGCGCCATATTGTGGGAGAGCAGATGCATAGAATAAGTCTTAATTCCAGTAACTCAGTCTAGTCCGGGTTGCTCCCCACAGAGATGCACAGTGAAACATCTGCAAGAGGTACCTAACATCCTAACATGTTCCTTTACATTGGGTACTGACAGTGGAAGCGGATAATTAAGGGGCCCTTGACTTCGACTATTTTACTATGGTAAATTTTTTTGATTAAGTCTGAAAAAAACATCAGCTAGTTGTTACTTTTAATTTAGGTAATAAAGGGAAAAATGGAATCTCATCTAGTATTTGAGAGGGAAAGTATGAATTAGAGGACATGCCAACTACCTAGAGGCTGGCTCCCTAAAAACTTGCCCAATGTTGTAATCTTGCCTGCTGAGCCAATCAAGCACAACACGATTTGAAACAAAATTACTGAGCAACAAATGGGAAATCCAACCAGGTGTTGACGTAAACTGCCAATTTCCTAAGCATTTCACTTCCTCCTTGACACAATATAAAGTAGGTGTTAGACCCATGCATGTGCAGTACAATGATCCTTGGTTCAATGACTGGACCTAAACCTGGATATGACTGTGGCACTGGTAACTATCCTGTTATACTCTAATGAGGGTAACTAGACAAGTGTGCAGTTCTTCATAAACAAAGTGGACTAGTGTCCCTGCACAATCTCTCTTGAGATTTCCTAGGTGCCACTTCAATGCTGCTCCTACCTTGAGTCTTTCTCATCCTGAGGATCCTGTGGATTAACCAAACTGCCCTCGAAGCCACTGGCTCTCCCCTTACCTTTACAGGGAGTTACAAACCAAAATAAGAGTGGGCAGGAAGAGCAAGTAAAGCATCCACCTGCAATGCTGGCACCCCACCGACTGCTCTGCATCTGACCCAGCACCCTGCTAATGGGCTGAGAAAAAAAGCACAGGATGGCTCAAGTGCTTGGGCCCCTGCTACCCATGTGGAAGTCCTGCAGAAGCTCCTTGGGCCTGCCTGGCCCAGATCTGGCTGTTGTGGCCATCTAGGGAATGAACCAGCAAATAAAAGAGTTCTATCTACCTTTCAAATAAATAAATCTTAAAAAAAAAAAAAATCACAAACCTGTTATTCTCCTATCCCCTTTGTCAGCATATGGTCCAACTCCTGTTTCCTGACAGTGAACATGGAGATTTTGTCGCTACTTTCTTCTACTCGCCCTGTAGAAGCCATCTTCTACAAGGGCTATCCTTTCATTAGATCTTTTCCCAACAGCTCCCAAACATGCTGTAGTCACTACAAAAACAAAACTTCTGAAAAACCTTAACATTTCCTTCCCTTAAAAAACCCTCTTTGAGCCACCTTAATCAGAATTCTTCTAGTGTCCCATCTCCAATGACTCCTACCTAATCTCTCCTGTTCAGTGTCTGGGCTACCTTGGACTACTGATACAACTGAATCCCATATTTGTCTTGAAACCTGGCATAGCTCTCATCATGACCAGTAAATGTAATTTAAAGCCACCCACTCTCCTCCACTAAAATGTGGTAGAGGAAAATAAACGGCAAGTTACCTGTATGACAGAATTTGTGCACTTGCCCTCATTTTCCCTTATTAGACTCTTGAACGTGAAAAGGCTTAAAATGTCACCTACTGAGGATCCCTTACCCAAAAACAGAGACAGCAGCATTTTAGCCTTCAGAGAATGTGCAACACCTACCAGTGGGGCTTAATCTGAAACTTGAAATTCTCAGGTTTTTTAGATTAGAGGAGTGGGAGAAAAACATCACTTTTTCTAATTATGACACCCCAAAAATGTAATAACCAGTTGTAACCTTATCATGGCTTTGCACTAACTGAATATAGAATCAATTTTCTATATGTTCACAATCCTATCAAGTTGCCTTACCCAAGCCCTAAAACCAGGCTTTAAATCCAGACATGGGGCTGGCACTCTGATGCAGTGGCTTAAAGTCCTGGCCTGAAGCTCTGGCATCCCATGTGGACACCAGTTCTAGTCCTGGCTGCTCCTCTTCCGACCCAGCTCTCTGCTCTGTCCTGGGATAGCAGAAGAAGGTGGCCCCTGCACCCACATGGGAGACCAGGAAGAACCTCCTGGCTCCGGATCGGCACAGCCCCGGCCATTGCAGCCATCTGGGTAGTGAACCAGCAGATGGAAGACCTGTCACTCTTTCAAATAAATAAAAAAAAATCCAGACGCATCATAAAGAACCTTTATTACTTTCTTAACAGCCTCTCATGCTTTCTTGCCAGATGCCTTTGGCGCAGGTGCTTTCTGGGCTGGAGGCTTCTGGCCCTTCTGAGCTTTAGGAGGCTGCGCTGCCTTCTGGCCCGCGGCTTTCTGGGCCGGAGCCTTCTGAGCCGGAGCCTTCTGGGCTGCAGCCTTCTTGCCCGCAGCGGTCGCCTTTTTCGCTGGAACCTTGGCAGCGGCGGCGGGGGCGGCTACAGCACCCTTAGCAACAGGGGCTTTTTTGGGAGAAGCTTTCAGCAGAGCTGCCCTCTGAAGCTTCTTGACTTCATTCTTGATTATTCTGTTCCTCTGCAGAATGTCAATGTAGGGAAGCATTTATCGTACACACACACACACAAAACTCCAATGCATCCTCATCTTTAGAAAGGGCATTAACTGATCAGTTTACCACGAGTTCCATAAGGACATGGAATGGGCGCTGGCTATAATTCATGAGATCAGAGAACACGGATATCTTAACATACTTACCATTTTCTTTGCTTTCATGACTTTATAACGGTCAAAATCTGTCATCTTAGCTTTCTGGAAAGAAAAAAAAAAGTATTATCCCTCATATACTACCTGCCAAAACACCCCAAAAAAGTTCAGGATTCAAGTTATCGTAAATCGTTACCCTTTCTCTGGCTTCAATTTTCTTGGCCCATCTTGTGGCTGCCCATTTTGTATTGATGTCTGCCTTCTCCCAGGCTTTTCGGACATATTTCTGGCGGGCACTACACAGATCCAAGACAATAGATTAAAAGTCAGCTTTGAAATCATGATAAAGGGAAAGCTGGTCAGCTTTATCTGTTCAATATAGACACATTCCTCCAAGCACACTGTATCTTACCTTCTTACCTGTTTGAACGGTGTTCACTAAGCCAGGAGAGCCTATAACTTTAAGCACCATCTCTACAATCTAGTCCATCTTAGTTTTTAAAAGATTTATTTATTTGAAAGGCAGAGAGAGTCTGTCTGCTGGTTTATTCTCCAGATGATTGACACAGCCAGAGCTGGGCCCATCTGAAGCCAGGAACTTCTTCCAAGTCTCCCATCTGGGTGCAGGGGCCCAAGTACTTGGGTCATCCTCTACTGCTTTCCCAGGCCACAGCAGAGAGCTGGATCGGAAGTGGAGCAGCCAGGACTCAAACTGGAGCCCAAATGGGATGCCAGCACTGCAGGTGGTGGTCTTACATGCAATGCCACAGCACTGGCTCCCATTTTATCTTCAAAAACCAGCACTCAAAAGCCCACTGCGCACATGCTAGGCACTGAGGGAGGGACTCAGCACAAAGCAGTTTTGTTTCTACAATATATATTTTTTGTGAATGAGGGGGTGAGTAGCAAAATCCAGACAGACTATCTGAGCAAAATTATCCGTGTATCCGTGAAACACTTTCCCAAACAGCACATGGCCCACAACAGTCATGGGGGGGGGGGGGGGACCACGGAACAGGACTGGCACAACAGGAAGTATTTTCATTTCCATGTAGAAAAAACACCATTCATCACCGCTTCAATTCCCTGTACGCAAACTAACACTAGAAATTCTTAGGTTAAATACCACCTGTCAAGACACTGAAAATTCAATTATGTGAACAGGTGATAGTTGGTATTTCTGTTTTAATGCTGAAAGTAATCAAGTGACTATGTTCTGTAGAGCAATCAGAATTCCTATAGGAGGATTTTGTTAGTAAACAAAGGAGGACGACAGAAGAGACTGTCAGGTGTAAATAAAACCATACAGCACCAACAGAGTACAAAAAGAACCATAGGACACTGCCAAAGAACACAATACCCATCTACGTCTTTTAAATAACTATTCATTTGGGGCCAGCGCTGTGGCACAGGGGGTCAATGCCCTGGCCTGGAGCACTGGCATCCCATATGGGTGCTGGTTCAAGACCGGGTTGCTCCACTTCTGATCCAGCTCTCTGCTATGGCCCGGGCAAGCAGAAGACCCAAGTCCTTGGGCCCCTGCACCCACGTGGGAAGACCTGGGAAGAAGCTCCTGATCAGCGCAGCTCCAGCCGTTGTGGCTAATTGGGGAGTGAAACATCGGATGGAAGATCTCTAACTCTTTCAAATAAATAAATAAATCTTAAAAAAAAAAAAAAAAAAAAGACCTAGTATTTAAAAGGTAGAGCTCACTCCCCAATTGCCAGTGACAGCTAGGGCTGGGCCAGGTCAAAGCTAGGAGCCTACAGTTCAGTCCAGTTTTGACATATGGGTATCAAGGACCCAACTACTGGAGTCATCCTCCATGATGGATGGGCATTAGTAGGAGGCTGGCAATGAAGTGGAGCCAAGACTCAAACCCAGGCATTCCGATGCGGGCATCCCAAATGCCACCTCAACCACTACCAAACACCCACCCCACCTGTGTACTTCTAGAACGTACATCCCTCTTCTGAACCGCATTGCCTGCTGTGTTTTCAAAGGAAATACAGTGACATCTTTTCTTAATTATGCTAAGCAAAGTACCCTCGACCCAGGGAGGGGGGAAGCCTGGCGGTCAGTTACCTGTGTGGAAACTTGAGAATGAAGTCAGTCAGCTGCATGCACTTGAAAGGCATGGCCTGTCTCCTCACCCGGGTGCAGGGTCCATCAACCAAAGCCTGGAACACAAAGATCAAGGAGCTCAATGCAAAACGTACCAGGAACTAAATGGAGAGCTGGTCCACTGCCATGTGGTCAGCCCCTGAATCTGTTCCTTTCTTCTACTGACAACAGGAAGCAAGTGTCTCCTGGGCTCTTATCTGTCCTAAACTCGACTCACACATAGTAACTGCTTCGGCCCCTCAAAGTTGAAGCGGCTTGGGATTCGTTCTCGAACTCAATCATGGCAAAATCAAGTCCACCCTACTCGTCTCAATGATTAAACACTGTCGCTACCCACCGGACTCCCACCTCGGAGGCCCCCGAAACGGCCGCCGTGACCGACAGCGCCGACCACCCACCGCCACTCACCCTGTTCTGGTCAATGACATCCACGATGGCGACCAGCTTCCCGGCATGAGGCCCGAAGGAGACGTAGGCCACTCGGCCAACCTCCACGAAGCGCCTGAACACCTACAACGAGTGGGGAAAAAAACGGCATTAAAAAAAAAAAAACAAAAAAAAAAAAACAAAAAAAACAAGGCCAGCCTGCCCAAGCTCCGCCCGGCTCGGGCGGCCGCGGCGAGCAGCCCGCAGCCTCAGCCGTCCAGCCCAGCCCCGCCAGGGCGCAGGGCTCGCGTGGCCCGGGGCGCGCCCGGCCCGTCGGGCCCTCCACGCGCTCGCTAGCAGCGCTCCCGGCACGGCCCGCACCCCGCGCACAGCCTGCTCGAGGACCCTCACCGCGCACTTCCCACGACCCTCCAGCCGCCATTAAGCGCTTGGGCTCCCCCGCCGCGGCGGACGCCGAGCAGCATGCTCGCCGAAGCGGGAGCCAGGAACGACGCGACTCACCATGTCGGCGGCGTTCGGCGAGAAGGAAGAAGGCCCGCCCTCCGCTGCGCAAGCGCAGAAGGCCGCCCACTCGTGCGGCGACCGACACGCAGACGTGGGCGCCGATTGGTCGTGCGTGCTTGCGTACTTGCGTGCTGCGTGCGCGCGCGCGGGGCTCGCTGGGAAAACATGGCGGAGCCGGCTTTCTCTCTGAGGCGAGTCTCTTGTAATCTGGCTAGGTTTGGTGATTGGCCTAGGTGAGTTGCATTCCTGGGTCGTTAGGTTACAGGACCGCACAGAAACTTTGCCTTACGTTAAAACTCTGCATCTTGCAGCCTTCTTTCTAATACTCAGTCCTCTGCGGGGTGTTTTTGGCTATGCAAATATTAGGGTTTTTGGTTTCTCACCTTCTCTAGGAAATCTTTGTTAACTTGTATTTTAACGTACAGAAACATAGTTTAAATAGGACTAATGATTCCCAGAAATCCTTCTAGGTTCCTTGGATGCTATTTACGTTTCTTTTATCCTATCATCTAATTGTAAACCATTTGAGAGGAAACTCAGGCGGGATGTCCCATTATCTCTAACCTCTTAAATGTGTGCTTCCTAACAACCAAGGCGTTCTTTAACATTATCAGTTATAAAATTCTGGACGATTGGGTTCCGCGCTGTGGCGTGTCAGATTAAGCCGCCATCTCGGTTTCCACTGTCTGCCGCTCGACTCCAGTCCAGCTCCCTGCTAATGCACCTGGGAAAGCAGTGGAGGATGGCCCAGGTGCCTGGGCAGGGTGCCCTGGGGAGACCCAGATGAAGCTCCTGAGTCCCGGCTTCGGCCTGGTCCAGCCCCAGCCATTGCGACCATCTGGGGAATGGACCAGCAAGTGGAAGGAACATCTCTGTCTCCTTCTGTAACTCTGACTTTCAAATAGATAAATAAATCTCTTTTTTAAAAATCTGAAGGTTTATACAATTCTCATCAGTTCTGCGGTATCAAATGCTATCAGTTGTCCCATTTCAAGAAAATTAGAAAAAATGGCCTTGGTTACTTGGTCTCCTGCCACCCTTATGGGACAACCAGGATGGAGTTCCTGGCTCCTGGCTTCTGCCTGGCCCAGCCTTGGCTGTTGCAGGCATTTGGGGAGTGAAGAGTGGATGGAAGATCTGTCTCTCCCTCTCTGCCTTTCAAATAAATACAACCTAAAAAAAAAAATTTTTTCCCCTGGCTCAGTATGATCAAGGATTATGAGTTCCACCTAGTTATCAGGTGTCTACTGTTATTACTTTTCAGTGTATTTTTAAAGTTTATTTGAAAGAGACAAACAAGGTCTCGCACGTAGGTAGCAAGGACCCAAGCACTTGAGCCATCACCTGCTGCCCACCAGAGTGCGCATTGACAGGAAACTGGAATCAGAAGCAGGGCCAGGATTCAAACCCAGACACTCCAGTCTGGGATATGGGTGTCCCAAGTGACATTTTAACCATTGTGCCAAACACCTGTCATTCTACTGTTTTTTTTTTTTTTAAGTCTGCAATCATTCCTAAGCCTTTCGTAGTTTTTCTTGATACTTAACACTTCTAAACAGTACAGGCTAATTTTTTTAAAAGATTTATTTTATTATTTATTTGAAAGAGTTACAGAGAGAGAGACAGAGAGAGAGAGGTCTTCCATCCACTGGTTCACTCCCCAGATGGCCACAGTGGCCAGAGCTGAGCTGACCCGAAGCCAGGAGCCAGGAGCTTCCTCCAGGTCTCTCACACGGGTGCTGCTTTCCCAGGCCATAGCAGAGAGCTGGATCAGAAGAGGAGCAGCCGGGACTAGAACTGGCGCCCATATGGGATGCCAGCATTTCAGGCAAGGGCTTTAACCCACTGCACCACAGTGCCGACCCCCCCCCCCCACTTTTTTTTCAGGCTAATTGGTTTGGCAGATTGTCTCTCTCTCTCTCTCTCTCTCTCTCTCTCTCTCTCTCTCTATATATATATATATATATATTTTTTTTTTTTTTAAGAAATCCCAGTATGTGGAAACTGGCTGTCAAAGGTAGAAGGATCCATGAGACTCAAGAAAGACACAAACCAGTTCAGGATTACACAGAATGCAAGTTGGGGATTTTTAAAATCAACAGGAACAGAGTCTTGGGTAACCCAAGACAAGTGGCTGCCCACATCCAGAAGCCCAGGAAGCCCCTGGCCAGGCAAACTATCTTGGAGTTTTTCAAGAAATTTTAATAGTTTAGATGTCAATTAAAGGACATCCCAGGTGTCAGGCCTGACATGAGATGCCTAGCAGACTCCACGACAACTTTATCCCAAAGGTTTGGGATGAATGCCAGGATCGCCTAATTTTATTATTTTTTTTTAAATTATTATTATTTTTTTTTTGACAGAGTGGACAGTGAGAGAGAGAGACAGAGAGAAAGGTCTTCCTTTGCCGTTGGTTCACCCTCCAATGGCCGCCGCGGCCGGCGTGCTGCGGCCGGAACACCGCGCTGATCCGATGGCAGGAGCCAGGAGCCAGGTGCTTTTCCTGGTCTCCCATGGGGTGCAGGGCCCAAGCACCTGGGCCATCCTCCACTGCACTCCCTGGCCACAGCAGAGAGCTGGCCTGGAAGAGGGGCAACCGGGACAGAATCCGGCGCCCCAACCGGGACTAGAACCCAGTGTGCCGGCGCTGCAAGGAGGAGGATTAGCCTAGTGAGCCGCGGCGCCGGCCCAGGATCGCCTAATAGGCAGGATGGAAACCAAGAAGGCTGCGGTTGTGTCAAGCTGAATCCCTACAGTGTTGCTGGCAGTCTCCTCGTGAAGAGTCAGACTGCACTTTCGATAGCAATGCTGTGTCCTTAGTGCATCACATAACACACTGCACAGTGTGACTGCCACTCTTCATCACTTAAGTGATCTTGGTGCTGACAGTTCCCAAATACATCTCAAGCCTTTCTCTAGGCTTTGTGCTGGCTCATTCCCCAGCACTGCCGCAGCAGCCTCCAAGGCCTGGCTCTCGCTATTCTCTGCTTGGCAGTCAGGGATCTTTAAAAGAAGCAAAGCAGTTCACACCACTCCTTAAGATGTTGTAACAGTATTTAAAATCTGAACAGCTTCCTGTGATCTTGCATCAAATGCTCCTATATCCAAATCCACTTAGACACTCCTTCCTCATCGTTGTATTTCAGCCACACTGGCCTTGCATAGGCCTAGGTCTCTCCTATGACCTTTGCACATGGTGTCTCCCCTGCAAGGGATGCTCTTCCATCTGCATGAGAACTCGTCTCTTTTCTTGGTTTCTTCTGATAGACTTAACCTGGCTACCACGTAAAAGTACCTTAGTCTCCCCTTGTCTGTTTTTATTTCCCTCTGGGTTATTATGACAGTTGTAATCATTTGACTTATTTTTCTGTCCACTTAGGTTATTGTAATTTTGTGCCAATTATAAATACTGTGAAGGCAGTATCCTGGCCATCTGCCCCCTACCCAGAACCCCACCTCCCCAGTCTGGGGCTGTCTTTTCTGTTGACCTTAGCACACTGCCACTCTGAGACTCAGATTAAGGTGAATGACTTAATCCTTAGGCCTCAGTATCTTGGCTTGCAATTCACAAAGTCAAAGACATGAATGAGAATATTCATACCAGCTTTTCTGTGTTGGTGGTGGTGGTGGGGCAGGAGTGAATAATAGCCCTTAATTGGAAACTACCCAAAGGCCCACAACAAGGGAATGAGCTTTGGTAGTCCGTACATGGAACTCGGGTGAATTTCACACCTAACACTAGTGAAAGTCAGCTGACACAAGGAATATATGCTGTGTGATTTTGTTTACATAGGGCTTAAACATCAAAACGAATAAATGGCTGCTAGGAGTAATGACTGTGTTTACCCTGGGTGCAGGCAGCAGTGTTTCTCCAGGAGTGTTTAGCTTGAGAAAATTCAAAACCTTGTCCTTAGGATTGGTGCATTTCCCCCTCCAAACATTTGTTAATATTAAAAGTTTTTCTAATGGAGTTTTGCAGGTTTTTTTTTTTTTTTTTAAGATTTATTTATTTGAAAGGCAGAGTTACAGAGAGGAGAGGCAGAGAGAGAGAGAGGTCTTCCATCCGCTGATTCACTCCCCAAATGGCCGTTACGGCCGGAGCTGAGCTGATCTGGAGCCAGGAGGCAGGAGCTTCTTCTGGGTCTCCCTCGCGGGTGCAGGGGCCCAAGGACCTGGGCCATTTCTACTGCCTTCCCAGGCCACAGCAGAGAGCTGGATCGGAAGAGGAGCAGCAGCCAGCACTCGAACCGGCCTCGAGTCCCTGTTTTAAATGTGCCATGAATCTGCGTTTCAAAACAAGCTCCCCAAATGGTTCACTGAACAAACTTTGAGATTCATTCAAATATTATAGGTTAGCTTTATTAATTATTTTAATATTAATAATAACAGCTTTCCCAACTGCACGATTTGATTCCATCCCCGGAAAGCTCGCTTTTACCCCCTGGCCACAGTATCAGCCGCAAACGCCCCGGCTTGGCGTCCAAGGCCCTCCACAGCCTCACCCCACAACGCGTTCCTGCCTTTGTCCCCGGCCGCCCGCTCTGCGCCCCAAGTCTCCGGCTTCTTTATGCAGGGGGCCGCCTGTCCTAGAACGTGCTCTTTCTCCCCGGAGAACCGTAGTGCACCCTCGAGAAGCATCTCCAGTCCCCTTCCCAGGCAGCCCCAGGCCGTCTTCACACTCCAAGTTCCTTTAACTCTCCCCAAGGAAGCCCTGTGCTCCTCGGGAGCCCAGGGTGTCAGGTCACAGCCGTTAGCAGGTACAGGACACCGGACGACCACTCGAAACGCGCGGGGCTCCGCTGACCGGCCACTTGCTTACCGGAAGCTCTCTTTGTCCAATCACAGAAGAAGGGCAAGTTGAGGGCGACGCCAGGAGTAAAGATGGGATCGTGGGCGCGCGCCCTTGTAGTTCGGCCTCCACGCGCAGAGCCACGCCCTCCTACGGTCCGCTCAACCGGTTCTTCCAATAACGGAGAGGAAGGGCAACTGAACGCCAGGAGCTGAGATGGCGTGCCGCATCGCTCCGCGGTTCTCGGTAGTTGACTCTGGACTCCCCCTTTGTCTAACGTTGCATCTTAAAGAGGAAGGGCGAGGCGAGGTCTGCACCTGTAGCAAACGTGGAGCCTGAAAGACAGTCTCGCACCTAGGATCGCTTAGCTGGTACTTGGTGGGAGCTGTCCCGAGAGCCGTGACCCGCTGCTGTTGTGGCAAGGGGCAGGGCGGGCCGGTGCTTCGGCTTCCCGTCGTGGGCGTGTGCGGGAGCGCAGCCCTGGTACTAGGCCCGATGGGGAGCGAGGGAGTTGCCCAGCAGCGACGAAGGTCACTGGGGGTTCCACGTAGCTAGGACTGTCTACCTGTACCGGCTGGACCCCGTTATTTCCCTGAGCTTCAGCTGAGTAGATGCCACCTTTTTCAGCCACTGGACATAGAGGCATCATCAGTTGAGCAGGTAAAATGTCTGGAGCCTCAGAGAATAAAAATATGGAAGGGAACCAGAAGCCTACCAGAACCCCGATTTTATGTTTTTTTTTTTTTTTTTAAACTTATTTTTAACACAATATACATATTTAGGGGGTTCAGTGTGATATTTCAATACATGTATATAGTGTGCAATGATCAGTGTAATTGGTATATCCATCTTTTCGTGTGTTTTGGGAATATTCAAAATTGTACTAGCTCTTTTGAAAGACACTGGTAATTGTTAACCATAGTAATCCTACTGTGCTGTAAAACATTAAAACATTCTATCCGACTGTACACCTGTACCTCTCTCCTTTGCTCACTTTCTCTCTCCATTCCCTACACCCTTTCCAGCCTGGCTTTCTTGTTCCTGGAACCTTGCTGGAGTGTGAACAAATTCTAGTTATGTCCAAATAGGAGTGGTGATCATGTTCATGCATGACCACCTGGCAGGGTGACTTGTGCATATGTATTTAGCAGTAAAAAAATGTGTGTTAAATCTGTCTTCAGCATTTGCAACCTTAGGAACCTAAAGCTGAGCAAGACAGGGTCCACACCCAATCAATGTAAACCACCAGGAAGAAATGCATGGTTAACAAAATCAGGTCTGTTGATCCATGGCAACGAGGGGAGATTGCAGTGGATAGGGAGAGACATAATGGAGCATTTACCCAAAGGAAGATTATAGGATTATAGGCCGAAGCCTGGAGCTGGGAGCTTTTTCCAGGTCTCTTATGTGGATATCAGGGCCCAAGCACTTGACCATCTTTAGTTACTTTTCCCAGGCCCTTCGCAGGCAGCTGGATCAGAAGTGGGGCAGCAGGACATGAACCGGTGCCCAAATGGAATGCCAGCATTACATGTGGTAGCTTTACCTGTTAATAACACAATGCTGGCCCTGCTAGATCTACTTTCTTCATAATATACATTTCCATTAACTTTTTGAAGTCATGTATTATGATACTTTACAGATGTAGCAAGACCTCAGCAGAAATGCTGTTTCTTGTTAACATCTGTCTTGTGTCTCGTTTTCTTGACTGATGGGTAGTCATGAGTGAGATGAAAATGAATATCATTTTAGCAACTCACTTCCAACTTCCAGTTTCCAGTGAGGCTGATGGGCTCTGCAGTAGGTCAGGGCTGTTAGAATGCAATTCCCAGCTCCTAAAGTAGTATACGTTTGTCCAGTCTTCTATGTGCCTGAGTGGGATTTTGTGTGGTCTGTGCTTTGTGTTTATAAGATTTATTTTTATTTGTTTGGAAGAGTTAGAGGGAGAAAGACAGACAGAGAGAGAGAGAGAGAGAGAGAGAGAGAGATCTTCCATTCATTGGTTCACACCCCAAATGGCAGCAACGGCCAGGGCTGGGCAAGGCTGAAGTTAGGAGCCCAGAGCTTCCTGAAGGTCTCCTGCGTGAGTGCAGGGGCCCAAGAACTTGGGCCATCTTCTACTGCTTTCCCAGGCCATAGCAGAGAGCTGGATTGGAAGTGGAGCAGCCGGCTCTTGAACTGGAGCCCATATGGGATGCCAGCACGGCAGGCAGTGGCTTTACTTGCTATGCCACAGCGCCAGCCCTCGACCCACTTTTTTAAAATTTTTTGAAAGCTTTTGCTTAATAAATAAAATTTCATAGGTACAGCTTTTTGGAATATAGCAGTTCTTTACCCCATACCCACCTACCCACCCCCACTCCTGTCCCACCTCCTACTCCCTCTCCCATCTCATTCTTCATTAAGATTCATTTTTAATTATCTTCATATACAGAAGATAACTTTATATTAAGTAAAGATTTCAACAGTTTACACCCACACAGACACACAAAATATAAAGTACTGTTTGAAGACTAGTTTTGCAGTTAATTCTCATAGTACAAACTCATTAAGGACAGAGGTCCTACATGGGGAGCAAGTGCACAGTGACCTCCTGTTGTAGATTTAACAATTGACACTCTTATTATGATGTCAATGATCACTCGAGGCTCTTATCACGGGCTTCCAAGGCTATGGAAGCCTTTTGAGTCTACAAATTCCGACCTTATTTAGGACAGGGCCATAATCAAAGTGGAAATTCTCTCCTTCCTTCAGAGAAAGATACCTCATTCTTTGATGGCTGGACCCTCTTCTGATACCAGCTTCCATTAATGTGCACCCTGGGAGGCAGCAGGTGATAGCTCAGGTACTTGGGTTCCTGCCTTCCAGCTTTAGCTTGGCCCACCTCCAGGCATTGTGAACATTTAGGAGGTGGACTAGTGGAATCTCTCTCTCTCTCTCTGCCTTCTAAATAAATAACAAATTGAAAACTGAAAGTGTAAATGTTCTGTCTCATGGAAGACTCAGTAACACTAAGACTGTATTCATATATGCTCACATTATATTGCAGCACTGGAACTCATGTTGGATGAATGCATCATGCGTGACCCTAGAAACAGATGCAGAAGAGCTGGTCAAGCTAGTAGGCCTCCAAACGAGGACGAGCCCCTGGCCTCAGGTAAAAGCAGCCAAATTCTTGGGGTCAGTGCCTTGGTGTAGCGGGTAAAACTGCCGCCTGCAGTGCTGGCATCCCATATGGGTGCTGGTTTGAGTCCTAGCTGCTCCACTTCTGACCCAGCTCTCTCTTAGGGCCTGAGAAAGCAGTGGAAGATGGCCCAAGTCCTTGGGCCCCTGCACCCACATAGGAGACCTGGAAGAAGCTCCTAGCTTTGAATCGGCCCAGCTCTTGCTGTTGCAGCCATTTGGAGAGTGAACCAGCAGATGGAAGACTTCTGTCTCTGCCTCTGCCTCTCTGTAACTCTGCTTTTCAAAGAAATAAATAAATCTTAAAAAAAAAAAAAAAAAAACAGCCAGATTCCTTAGTTGAATCATAGATGGGAACACTGAAATCTTCGAAGGAAATCCATCTCTTTTTTTACATTATGTTCACCAGACTGAGAAGGTAAGGTGGAGTTTTGTAAAGGCCTGTGTGACTTTTTAAAAAGATTATTTATTTATATAAAAGGCAGAGTTATAGGGAGAAGGAGAAACCAAAGGGGGGGGGGGGAGAGAGAGAGAGAGAGAGAGAGAAGTCTTCCATCTGCTAATTCACTTCCCAAATGGCTGCAATAGCCATTGCTGAGCCAGACCAAAGTCAGGAGCCAGGAGCTGCTTCTGGGTCTCATGTGGGTGGCGGGCACAAGCACTGGGCCATTTTCTGCTGCCTTACAGGTACGTTAGCCGAGAGCTGGGTTGGAAATGGAGCAGCACAGACATAAACTGGTACCCATATGGGATGCCAGTGTCACAGGCATCTGCTTAACCCCCTGTGCCACAATGCCGGCCCCGACCTGTGTGATTTTGTAGAGACCACTGACATGACTGAAAGTCTGGCAGAATGCTTCCTGAGGAGACTAATAGTATGGAGGTTATCAAAGGAAGTCATGTGTGGTTTTGGTTACCAGAAGGAGGGTGATTATAGCTCATCAGGTGGTAAGGATTTGTAAC